>NW_005355385.1:738693-751489 GCF_000412655.1 Myotis brandtii | reverse complement strand
AGGCTGGGCTGGGGGACCCCCCCCCCTACCCCCCAGTGCACAAATTTTTGTGCACCGGGCCTCTAGTACTTTTATATTAGTGATTAATTTGGAACCCAATAGTGTGAGTAGATTGGAATAAGAAAAAATTAAAGAAAAGCAAGACTTGTAGGGAGGAGGCTATAGTATTTTAGACCTCCACTACTGATGTCCAGAAATAGGGAGACAGATTGTTCACCGGGCCTCTAGTACTTTTATATTAGTGATTAATTTGGAACCCAATAGTGTGAGTAGATTGGAATGGCAAGAAATTAAAGAAAAGCAAGACTTGTAGGGAGGAGGCTATAGTATTTTAGACCTCCACTACTGATGTCCAGAAATAGGGAGAGGTCAGATTGTTCTAGGAACAATCAACAGGGCTTAGTACCTTTCTTGATATAGGGGGACCAAGGAAGGAGCAAAGATGAATCAAGACATAATTGCAATAAAGACATTAGCAATAAGATTTTAAAAAGAGTGATTAACACATATTGAGAATGACTATTTGGCAGGTTTAGCCCGAAGAACCTAACATATGCAACATTTATTCTGAGAAACAAAGAGATTAAGTAATTTATCCAAAGTCAGGCAATGCTTGAGCTATGGGCAACATACAACCATAGGCAATTTGGCTCTAGAGCTTATGCTCTTAAGCAGAATGCTATCCTTGTAACTTGTAAAGTGGTGGAACCAGCAAAGAACAAAGAGCTTGAATCCATGGTGTGGGGAAAGATCAGCAATCTTCAGTTGTTTTAATAAGTTTGAAGTAATGATGGAAACATTTAAGCATTCAAGTAGGAATGATTAGTAGGAAACTAGAAATACGACTGAATCTTTTTCTTTTCTTCAGTTTTATATATATTTGTGTGTGTCATTGGTGAATAAGACCTGGGGGGAAATCCTTCTTTAAGTGTCTTAGTAACTGTGATAATTTAATGGAATAATATGAATTAAGCTCTCTTTGGGTATAGTGTTTACTTTTTCTTTTAATTATATGTATTTTATGCATGGAGTAAGGAATAAAATAAAATTATAATAAAGGCTCATATACTCACTTCCCAGCAGTTTTTAAAGAAATTAAGCATAGGTATAATCAAGCTCCCCAATATTTTTTCTGTGTTGCCAGAATAAACCATTATCCTGATTCCCATGAATTTTATTATTGAATTTTAACTATTCTTTTATATACTTTGTCAGATATATATATGCATTGCAAATATTTTCTCCCAGTCTGTGGCCTGCCTTTTCATTTTCAGTGTTTTTTTGAGGAAGAGAAAATATTAACTTTGAGTCCAGTTTTTAAAAAATTTTGTGCTTTTGGTGACCTAAGAAATCTTAGCTTACCCAAGATTATGAAGATTTTCTCCTTTTTCTCCCCAGAAATTTCAAGTATTATTTTTTATGGTTAGGCCTATGAACCATTTGAAATTAATTTTTGTGGGTGATTTGAGGTAAGGATAAAAGTTTATTTTTCTTCCAGATAAACAGTTGTTCCAATATCATTTGTTGAAAAAAACTATTCTTTCATCACTGTATTACTTTTGCATCTTTGTTGAAAATCAGTTGTACATATACTTGTGAATCTTCCTAGACTTTCTGTTCTGTTCCATTTATCTATTAGTCAGTACTAATGACTTGATTACTATGTTTTATATAGTAAGCCTTGAAATTTAGTAAATGAGTCTTCCAACTTTGTGTTTTATTTTCTGATTTTTTTTTTTTTCAAAATTGGTAGGCTATACTAGGTTCTTGCTTTTCTGTGTGATTTTAGAATCATATTGTTAATTCTTACATAAAAACAAAAACCTAAGGGAATATTGATTGAGATTGGATGTTATCGATCAGTTTCTGGATAATTGTTTAATTTTAATTTCTCTTAGAAGTATTTTTGTAATTTTCAGTGTTGTACACATTTTCCACATTTTTTTTTCATTTTTTCCACATATTTGGTTAACTTTATCCCTACATATTTCATATTTTTGATGTAATTGTAAATTACTTTTAAATTTCAATTTATAATTTTTGTTGCCAATATATAGAAATAGAAATGAATTTAGTATAGTGAAAATCAAAATACTTTCGTCTATTTCTCCTTTGACTTTGAAAGATTTTACTTCATGTAATTTGAAACTCTGGTATTGGATACATACATATTTATGATTCTTATATTTTTTTGATGGATTGGCTTTTTTCTTATGAGTGTCCCTTTTTAATCCCTGATAATATTTCTCACATTTTAAAATATTTGATGTTATCTCCACTATTGGCTTATTAGGTATACATCATTGTTTGAAAATTATTTTTAGTGGCTTCTCTAGGGTTTATAAAATGTGCCTACCTTACACAGTTAAGTTCGAATGTTATGTCCCATTTCACAGTATACTACCTTTTACCTCTTCCCATCCTTTATGCTATTGTTGTCATACATTTTACTTCTACATGTGTTATAAACCCTAATACACTGTTATTGTGTATGCTTTAAATAGTTAATCTTTTGAAGAAATTTAAGAAAAAAGTATTTTATATTTATCCATACATTTAACCTTCCCATGATACTCTCTGGTGTCATTTTTCTACTGCCTAAAGAATTTCCTTTCACATTTCTTATAAGTCTCTTAGTGATGAATTCTGAGCTTTTATTTTGTGTTGGCAGGTTTTCTTTGGGGGGAAAATAGTATATTTTTATCAGCACGTTAAGCATGGCATGTTTTTTATCATACATAGTTTTTAAAAATATATTTTTATTGATTTCAAAGAGGAATAGAGAGTGGGAGAGAGAGATAGAAACATCAATGATGAGAGAGAATTATTGATCGGTTGGCTCCTGCACGCCCCATATTGGGGATGGAGCCTGCAACCCAGGCATGTGCCCTGAACTGGAATTGAGCCACCATCTCCTGGTTCATAGGTTGACATTCAACCACTGAGCCTTGCCAGCCGGGCTACCATACATAGTTTTCGAAGGGAAGCCTGCTGTTCTCTTATCTTGTTCCTCTATATGTAATGTATTTTATTTCTCTGATTGATTTTAAGATTTTATCTTTATTACTAGTTTTCAGCAGTTTAATTGTAATGTGCCTTTGAGTTTATGTGTTCGTGTATTGATTATCTTGATTAGTGTAACTGGTACTCAGGAGAAAGTTACAAAGAAGAGACTGTATTGAGATGATACCTTCTTTTGAAGGGCACTGCTCAAGGCAACCTCACAGAGAGGGAGCCATCGAAATAAATACTCCTCTGATGAGGTTGCCTATTGATGGATGATACAGATAAACTATACAGTGATGGGTAGAGCATAAATCTGAATGCAAACAAGATACTTGGTATAAATATCTTCAAATTGATTACATCTAAAATTAACTATGAAAACATGATTTTTTTCTTCTAAAATTTAGTCTGTAATGCTCACTATTTTGGAGAGTGGCACCATTGATTTTCTTTTATAATATGCAAGTTAGGAACTTGGGATTCACACATGACACTTTCTTTTCCTTCATGTAGAAATCGAAGTCATCCCCAAATCTTGACAATTTTATTTTCTAAGTCTCTCTTGAATCTGCCCACTTCCCTCTATCTTCTCTGCCTCCATCCAGAACCTTCATCTCTCCCTTAGACTACTATTTTTTTCTCTTAATTGATTTAAGTGGTTCTGCTTACCTCTTTCCACACAGTCAAAAATCCAAGTACAGCTTTTGACTCCCTCAGAGCTTAACAATGAATAGTCTACTGTTGTCCAGAAGCCTTACTAATAACATAGTCAATTAACACATTTTTTACATGTTATATGTAATATATACTGTATTCTTGTGATACAGTAAGCTAGAGAAAAAATCATAAGGAAGGGAAAATACATTTACAATACTATTACTGTATTTATCGATATAAGTTTACAGTCTGTTCATAAGGTAAATTGTCTTTCAGTACCTACATCAGTATTGTCTTATATGATACAAAACACTGTAGATGTTATATGTATGCCTAACACTAGACATCAAAAATGAAAAGAGTGTGAAAAAGAAATTCATATTTATTTATAGGTATTACTAGTAGCCTTGCACACAAAGCCGTGCGCCAGTAGCTCGCCAGTAGCTCACTGCCTCCCTCCAGTAGCTCTCAGCCTGCTGCCCTGCCCTCCTGTAGCTCCCCCCACCCCCCCTCACAGCTTGCTGTCCTACCTCCTCCTGTAGCTCTCCGCTGCGCTGCCCTGCCCGCTTGTAGCTGCCCCCTTGTAGCTCGATGCCCCACCCTCCTGCTGATCCGTGATCCGGTCGTTACGCGGTCAGTCGTTACACTTCACGGCATAATGACCATTTGCATATTACACCTTTATTATATAGGATGATTCATATATTGATAGTAAAGAAGCAGCAATATGACTTTTTATGGTTCCTTCATATAATTTATATGATCACTTCATAGTGGTAAGAAAATCTCCAGAAAATATTCCAATATATGTATTGAAAAAAAATTTGCTTGTAAGTGCACCCATGCAAACCTTGTTGTTCATGGGTCATCTGCGCACACAAAAAGTTTAATGGCTGAATATAAGACCTTTCACTTTTGGGCCTCAGCTTATCTCTCTAACCTCATCCATTTCTTTTCCTCATTTTTGATAACCTAGCTATAGTAGCCGTTTTTCCCTCTCTTCAGTGCCAAGAGATTGCTAACTTTATGTGCATCCAAATTCAGAGTTCACATAAAAACCCATGTAAAATGTGTCAAGAATGGTGAGACTCTTCTTTTAACCTGTGTTTTCTAAATTTCCTAAAATAAGGACGCTTTTCTTTTATAATTGAAAATATAAGAAGTATTAAAATTTGTAATGTGCCCCATAGATAGTGTGACAGGCAGAATTTTTGAAATGTCTTTTGAACCTATCCTAAGATTTCTTTGTAGTCCTCCGAAGGAAAATGTGACATTTAGACAGCAACATGTGGTATAATACATGGGACTGCTAAGCAAAGCCTCCCTTTGTACAAATTTCCTTACCATCTATCATGATACCTGAAATTCTATCATATCAATTCTGTCAATCTAATACCCTTCCAAGAGTTAGGCAGACTAGCAGAAATTATTGATAGTGTAAAATTAGGTCTAGAAAGGGACTTTGAAATCATTATAAGGAAAGGTCATATTGGAAAAGGTTGCAAAGATTATTTGACTACTGTAGTTGTGCTTTAGCCTTGGGCATAGGCTTTAAAAAAGAAAATTAAAATCTTTGATATAAGATGTGTGAAGATAAAATTTCCATCCTAGTTAGGTTAAAACAACTTTTATATTCAAGTTGGCAGCAAGCTGAACAATTGTAATACATATTTTAATGTGGTGTGATGGGCATTTGATTATTTTTAGCTGATCACCTGGGTAGATACAAACATAAAAGTAGATTTTTTTAAAAGATATTTTAAGTCCAATAATTAGGTCTCTGATTTGTGATCTGTTCCAGGTAAAGGAAGGGAATCCCCACTCTGTATTTTAATTTTTATAGAGTATTTTTCCTTTTTTGTACAATATATGCCATAAAATAATGTGGTTGTTTTTTGTTTTGTTTTGTTTTGTTTTTCTTAATCCTCAATCGAGGACACTTCCCCCGTTCCCCCCATTGATTTCTAGAGAGAGTGGAAGGGAGGGAGTGGAAGAAAGAGAGAGAGAAACATCTATGTGAGAGAGAGACGTCGATTGGTTGCCTCCCACACACACCCAGCCCCAACTGGGGCTGGGGAATGAACCTGCAAACCAGCTACATGCCCTTACTTGGAATCGAATCTGCAACCCTTCAGTGCTTGGGCTGACGCTCCACTGCTGAGCCACACCAGCCAGGGCAGTAATTTTTTAAAAATATCAGATTGCAAAAATCCTGGCATTCTTTCATTGCTGTCTTTATTTGGACAGCATTGGAGATGGCAGATGGTGTGTGTTGAACAAAGAGGAATAAATACTGAATATGGCTTGTTAGTCTTGCCATGTTCAGGTAAATGCATATAGGACAGCAGGCATTCTTGAGGCTGATTGGTATAGAGAGGCACTATTGAATTAGGAGACAGCAACACTACAAGTCAGAGTTCTGGGAAAATGAACTGAAAGGGCTAGTTAATTTATAGTTGCTGAAATAGTCATTAAGCTACTTATGACAACACTGCATTCTGTTTATAATGGTGACCTTGAGCCATTACAGAAAATTAAATTACATTTTATATGCCTCGTTTAATAAGCAGGAAAGTATATAATACTTTAGTTTAAAAAAATTTGGTTATAATCAAAAGTTAGCTCTCATGAAGTAAATTTCTTTTAATGTGGAATATGACATTACTAGGTAGCAATTTTGATCAGTAAAGTCTACTTTAGCTGTATTAAAAATAGTGGATCTGTTCACCATTCTTTTTCGCAAAATTATTTGGTTTACCAGTTGAAATAGTGTGTGTGTTTTTAATACTCTTGTTTCATATATTCGTATAAACTTAATTGGTATTTTATTGATTTGGAAATCACGATTTAAAACAAAATTTTTTGTGAAATAAAACTATGACTTATGATTGATTGATTTTCAAATCCTCTGTAACATTAAATAACAGTGACTTAATAAAGTAAACATTCATTATTTGTGGACCACCAAGCATTTTTGAACATCTTCCCTACATTTTGGTAATATCCCATATTACAAGTCCTAACTTCCCAAAGACGCCAGAAAATTTGTATTCTTATACTCACAACTAAGGTAGAGGAATGTGTCCAGTCATATACTTCACACTTGATATTGCACAGGAGCAACATCAGGTGGCAGTCTTGGGCAGGGGAGTTTATTTTTTGGCACAGGTGGTGGTGGGAACTTCTGATTGTTCTAGGTTTCTAGTATCAGAGGTGCCAAGTAGTGGTGGAAGTCTAGTATTTCCTGGAGAAGCTTCCAAAGTGTGGTTGGGATTTACATATTCGTATCTTCTATAAATTTGGCTCTCTGATCCTTAACAGCTTAGTAAGCTCTCTACTAATCTTTAAATAAATTCCTTTTTTGCTTTAATGAACCAGACAAGATTCTTTTGTTGACACCTACGAAAGAAGCTTGACTGAACATTTAATCTGAATGGTTGGTTTTTCTAAAATACAGTATTATATATTACTCATTTAGAAAATGTAAATACATGTATTGCTTTCCCTTTTCATGCCATTAGTTTGCATACATTGCATTAGTTCCTAAATTAATGGATTATTTTGGATTAAAGCTCCTATGTATATTTTGTAAACTCTTAAGGAGTGGTGTGCATGCTTTCACCATTTTGTATCCTCAAAGGACTCTAATGAAAGGCGGTAGCCTCACTTCAACTCACCTGCAAGTCTATGACTTAGAAATATCTACTTTTAACTTTTAGCCATTTCTTCTAGTAATTATTTCCACATTTCTAAACACAGTGCATGCTTATATTGCTGTTTCTTCATTTTTCAATTTGGCATTATCTATGACATTGACCTGTAGAAGATGAAGATTGAGTTCTCTTTAAATTTGGAACTTACATGCTCAATTTCTGTTCTTAATTATGATCTCTTCTTCCTCATCTATCTTACATATTATTGTTGATTAATAATTTGGCTCTGTCTCATTTTTACCTCCAAACTAGGCAATTATTGCTGTCTTTTTATAATGTTTTTTATCCACATGATTAATAATTGATTTGTTCTCCAATCCTTTTTGCATTTTAGAACTTCTTCCTGTGATTTTTTTTTTCCCCTGAAGTATACACTATAGAAATTTGGATAGTTTCTATTACTATCTTCAAGTTCACTAACCTTTTTTTCTGCCACACCTAATTTGCCAGTAGTCCCATTCAGTATATTTTCATTTTAGTTTTCATATCTAAAAGTTTGATTTGGGTCTATTTTATATCTTACAAGTCTCTACTTAACTTTTTGACCATATGGATTACTTTCAATGAATACTTTATTTGCTTATCTAGCATTTGTTTCTTTTCTGGGTCAGTTTTCATTGATTGATTTTTCTCCTCATTATAGGTCATGAGTTTCTGCTTCATTGTATGCCTGGTAGTTTTGGTTTGGATGCCAAATGTTGTCAGTGTTATATTGATGGGTGCCAGGTATTTTTATATTCCTATAAACTTTCTTGAGCTTTTTTCTGAAATGTAGTTGTTACTTATAAACAGTTGGATCATTTTGTATCGTTTATGATTTGTTACTTAGGTCTAGAGCAGCGGTTTTCAACCTGTGGGTCGCGACCCCTTTGGGGGTCGAACCACCCTTTCACAGAGGTTGCCTAAGGCCATCGGAAAACACATATTAATTACATACTGTTTTTGTGATTAATCACTATGCTTTAATTATGTTCAATTTGTAACAATGAAAATACATCCTGCATATCAGATATTTACATTACGATTCATAACAGTAGCAAAATTACAGTTATGAAGTAGCAACGAAAATAATTTTATGGTTGGGGTTCACCACAGCATGAGGAACTGTATTAAAGGGTCAGGGCATTAGAAAGGTTGAGAACCACTGGTCCAGAGAATGCTCTGTTCAGTCTAGGACTAAGTTATTCTTTGCTATCAAGGCACGACTTTCCTATTTTACCCAGTGTTCTATGCATTATGAGGTTTTTCTAGTATGGCTGGTGGGAATAAACACTATGTTTTCTAATATTTTGGGTGTCTCTCCCCCCCTCCCCTCCCACTTAGCCTTGTGTTGTTTTTTTACATGCGTGCACCAATCAATATGCTGAATATTCAAGAGGGACCATCTGTACATCTTTGGTGTTCTCACTTTATGCAGCTCTCCTGTTGTTTGGTACTGTGTTCTGCAGACCCTAGCTGCCTTGGTGTAGATATGGACTGTTCACTCCTTCTCAACTCAAGAAGTCTGGTGGGCTCGCCTGGGTTTTCCCTCCTATGTCATGGCCTCGAAGTTCTCTCAATCAGCTGCAGCAGTTGTTAGGCTCACCTATCTGTTTCTCTCAGAGAATCACTATCCTTTGCTTGATGTTTAGTTTTTTGAAAACCATTGTTTTATCTATTTTTTCAGGGTTTTTTTGTTGTTGTTGGTTCAGATGGGAAAGTAAATCTGATTCCTGGTTATTTCATCTTGGGTAACAGAAGACACTTTAGAAGAAGTTGTTACTTTAGTTAGAATCAGTTCTGTTTTTTGTTTGATTGAAAATGTCCTCATCTATGAATGCTAGTTATTGCTTCTGGTTTACTTTGTTGCTACTGAAAAATTTCTCTACCTTTTTGTCATTTCTGTATATGTAATTTTTTCCTCTCTAAGAGTAAGAGTTTTTTTTATCTTTGATATTTTATTGTTTTACTAGAGGCCCGGTGCACAAAAATCGTGCCCAGCCTGCGCCCTCTAGCAGTCTGGGAGCCCTCGGGGGATGTCATCCCATCATTCAGTCGATTTGCATATTAGCCTTTTATTATATAGGATTGTAATGTTGTAATGTGCCTAAATATAGTTTTTTTTTCAGTTTATTTTCTTGGGCTTTCTGAATTGAGAATTTGTGTCCTTCACCAATTTTGGAAAATTCTCATCTATTATCTCTTCAAATATTGGTATCATCACCCCTCTTCAACCCTTCTTCTTCTTCTTCTTTTTTTTTTTGTCTAAAGTTTTACATATGTCTCCTTTTCCCCAATTGCCCCCACTCCAGCCATTCCCACCCCGGGCAAGCCCCCACCGTCCCAGTGTATGTGTCCATTGGTTACACTAATATGCATGCATACAAGTCCTTTGTCAACTCTTCTTATGTATTCTTATTTTTTGGAGCTCCAATTGCTTGCTTGTTGGATTTAATTTGTCCTTCTGTCTTTATATATCTTTTTTATATTCTGTATCTTTGCTTCTTGAAACTGAATTCTTTGAAATTCCTTTGGCCCCACATTCTTTTCCTGCGCACAATCAGCTATGTAACCTATACATTGAGTATTTTATTTTTGTGTTTGTTGTTTTTTAACATCTAGAAATTCCTTTTTTTTCTTTTTCAAATCTACCAATGCCAAATTCAAATCCAAAAGTTCTTTGAAGTTTTCTGATAATTTCTTGTTATTTTGTATTTTAATTCCCTCTTTTACTTATTTAACATATCTTTTATATTTTGTTCCTAATAATTTAATTAACTGAAAATTTTGAGGTGAATTCTTGTAGTGAAGTTAAGCTTTAAGACCCCAATTTTTCTATGGGGGAAAGTTTTAAAGTTATATTGTTTCTTTAATAAATACAGAATTAATTTTATTTTCATTCTTTTTGTGTCAGTTTTGTTAATTTTGTTTTCTATAAAAGTTGTGTATTTCATTTAAATTGTTTCTTGGCACCGAAACCGGTTTGGCTCAGTGGATAGAGCGTCGGCCTGCGGACTGAAAGGTCCCAGGTTCGATTCCGGTCAAGGGCATGTACCTGGGTTGCGGGCACATCCCCAGTGGGAGATGTGCAGGAGGCAGCTGGTCGATGTTTCTCTCTCATCGATGTTTCTAACTCTCTATCTCTCTCCCTTCCTCTCTGTAAAAAATCAATAAAATGTAAAAAAAATAAAAAATAAAAAAGATTGTTTCTTGGCAAAAGTTGCTTATAATATCATTCTATATCATTTATACCTATAGGATCTATAGGACATGCATATTTTCATTTTTGTTATTGGTTGTGTGTGGGCGTGTGTGTGTGTGTGTGTGTGTGTGTTTTGAGCAATATTGCTGCAGGGCTATTGTTTTTATTAATGTTCTTAAAGAACCAACTTTTGGATTTGATTATTTTCTATCATATGTTTGTTTTCTAGCTCATTGATTTCTGCTTTTTATTTTCATTTTTCCATCTTTGAGGATTTGATTTGCTGTTATTTTTCTAGTTATTTTTTTTCCTTTTAAAAATCACATATATTTGATTTTCAACTTTTCCTCTTAACTAAATATACATTTTAATCTATAAATTTTCCTCGACAATACTTTGGATGCATCCTACCACTTTCGATTATTACTTTTTTCTCCCATATTCCCATCTCCACTAACTTTAATGCTATAAAGTCTCTTATTTTAGTAGCTACCTTAGAAATTTTCACATTCGTTATTAACTTATCAAAGCCTAAAATTAGTATTTTTACCTTCTTCCTGATTAGTACAAGGATCTTGGAACACTTAACTCTAATAATTTTTTTTTGCCCAGCTTATTTGCTATTATTATAATGTACTAGAGGCCCGTTGCAGGAAGATTCCTGCAAGAATAGGACTTTCTCGGGCCTATTCCTGCAAGAATAGGGCTTCCTGAGGCTGGAGTGAAGCAGAGGCAGCTGCCGTCTCTGCTGCCTTGCTTCCTCCCATCTCAGCTGCCTCACTCCCTCCTGTCTCTGCCTGCCTCACTCCCTCCCATCTCTGCTGCCTCGCTCCCTCCCATGTCCACTGCTTCAGCTCCGCTCCCGTCTCCGCTGCCTCTGCTCAGTTCCCTTCTCTGCCGCTTCGCTTCGCTCCCTTCTGCAGCACTTGGCTTCCTTCTACGCTGTCTTCAGTCTGCGCTCGCTCCCGCTCCCGGCCTGTGTATGCAAATTAACCGCCATCTTTGCTGGGTTAATTTGCATATCACTCTGATTGGCTGGTGGGCATAGCGGAGGGACAATTTGCATGTTTCTCTTTAATTAGTGTAGATTTTAATTTTTTCTTGTCTTTTTTTAAACTCCACAAAACATTTTTATCATTATTTACGCTATATCTGTATAGATCAGCCTATTACTAACCTTGTTACCAGTTTTTTGCTCTTTTCTCATCTCTGATCTTCAGAAAAGGATTACTGTCCTTCTAGCTGATGTATGTCCTTTAGAATTTCCTTTAGCTGGGGTTCCTTTTATCACAGATGTTGAGTTTTTGTCTGAAAAGTATATATTTTTTGGTCTTCATTTTTGGAAGATGTTTTTGTTCTCAGTGAAAATTTACATTGATAGTTATTTTTTAAAACTTTTTATTTTATTATTATATTTTAATACTTCTATTGATTTCGGAGAGGGAGAGAGAGAAATAATAATGGTGAGAGAGATTCATTGATTAGCTGCCTCCTGAACATCCCCTTACTTGGGTTTGAGCCCGAAACCCAGGTATGTGCTGGGAATCTAACCGTGACCTCCTGGTTTGTAGGTCAATCAATGCTCAACCACTGAGCCACACTGGCAGGGCAGTAGTTATTTTTTAAGTTCATTGAAGATATTCCATTGTCTGTGCTGGCTTTCATTATTGCTGCTGAGGAGATAATTGTAAATCTTTTTCTTTTAATTTTTGTATATTTTAAAAATTCTCCCCCAAGGATATTTTTTAATTGATTTTTTTCTTTTCTCTTTTAAGAGAGAGGGAGAGCGAGAGCGAGAGAGAGAGAGAAACATCTATCAGTTGCCTCCCCCATGCACCGAACTGGAAATTGAACCCACAACCTTTTGGTGCACAGGACCAAACTGAGCCACCTGGCCAGAACTAATTTTTATATTTTTTATATCTGCATGTTCTCTTTAGTTCTTTTTCAAACTGCTTTGTTGTTTTTAATAATCTCTTCCACTTTACCCATGTTTTAAATTTCTTTGTACTAAACATTTTATTTTCCATGTCCTGTAATTTCTATATCTAAAGTTTTTGGTGGGCCATATATACATATTTTTTCCTGTCCTCATAGTACCTTATTTCCTTTGATACTCCCTCTGTCCCATAATAATAGTAGCAAAAGAAAACAAATATAGAATGCAACATTTATTATCAAAAAAACTAGATTAAATTAAACAATAAATTAAAAATAGTACTCCTAATTTTTATTTTGA
>NW_005355385.1:735301-738094 GCF_000412655.1 Myotis brandtii | reverse complement strand
GAAGGCTTCGCAATTTTGCGCTACAACATAACTTACAGCTGCATTTGCCAATAATTCCCGTTTAAATATTCACTTGCTACTATTATTATGGGACAGAGGGAGTATTATGTATCTTTGACTATGAACATGTTTCTTGTGAGTGTATGAGAGGAGTTTCTGAAAATCTAGAACTAAGGTGCATTTCCTTAAGAGATTTAATGTGTTTTTTTTCTGGTCAAATAGCTGTCAACAGTTTTGGAATGAGACCACATTAAACTCATTTTTTAGTGTGATGTTTTTCTAAGCACCCTGAAAATGTGAATGTGGGCAAAAAATCCACATAAGAGTAAACTTATGGCTATAAATTCTTTTTTTAAAAATATATTTTTATTGATTTTAGAAAGGAAAGGAGAGGGAGGGAGGGAGGGAGGGAGAGAGAGAAAGCGAGAGAAACATCAATGATGTGAGAGAATCATTGATTGGTTGCCTCCTACACTGGTGATTGAGCCTGCAACCCAGGCATATGTCCTGACTGGAACAGAACTGTGACCTTCTGATTCATAAGTCGACACTCAACCACTGAGCCATGCTGGCCAGGCGTAAATTCTTAAGAGAGATTTTTTTCCCCTTCCATTTACCACTTCTATTTGAAAACAATTTTCCTTGCAGTCCCCTAATTGGGGACAGGGGAAGAGACTAATGTTTCTAGTATATTTTTCTACTGATTATGTGGGCTTTTGAGTCCCAGCTTTGTATCAGGAAGCTTGATTCTGCCAGCCCACCTTAACTAACCCCCATTCAGTGAGAAGTTAAAACTCTTCAAAATTATAAGTACATTTGAAGAAAATTAAATTTTATCAAATGTAGCATTGTTTGGGTGTTCAGATGTCATCGTATATATAAATGTCAAATCACAAGCGACAGTTAATATTTTTAATGAACTAGGACCATTTGATCAAATAATTTGTTGTATCTGTTATAGCAAGGTAGTTGTAATGTGACCTCTCAGTCAAAAAGGTAAATGTAGGCATGTTCAGTGAAAGACAACATCCTGATATTGCTAAAATAGTGTCTTACTATGTATTTGTTTTAACAAATTACAATATGATAGTATAGAAAATAGCCAGTGTCAGACATTATACCTGGGTTTTCATATAAAGCCCAAGAATTAGTCACATTTCAGTGTTTTTATACATCATTTCTAGAGGAAGCATTCTCAGTTTTCAAAATCAGGAATAAGATAAATTATTATATTTTCCCCCATTTGTTGTATCCTAATCCCCCCAAACTTCATGATTTAATTTATCTTATACAGCTTTCTTGAAATAAAATTTATACACCATACAATTTACCTATTTAAAGTGTAAAAATCAGTTATTCTTAGTATATTCACAAAGTTGTATAGTCATCACTCCAATCAATTTTAAAACATTTCATCACTCTAAAAAGATTGTTAACTGTCACTCTCCATTATCCCTGACTTCCCTAATCCTAGGAAACTACTAATCTACTTTCTGTCTCTATAGACTTCTGGGCATTTCATATAAATGTAGTTACACAATATGTAACTACATATTGTGGATGTCTTCTTTCACTTAGTATCATGTTTTCAAGGTTATCCATGTTCAGTAGCATGTATCAGCACTTCGTTTGCTTTATTGCCAAATAATATTCCATTGTGTGGATATACCACATTTTATTTATCCACTCAGGAGTTGACAGACATTTGGCGTGTTTCCACTCTGACTATTATGAATAATGCTACTATGAACATTTACATACAGGTTTTTGTGTGGACATAACTTTTCATTTCTTTTGGGTATAAACCTAGGAGTAGAATTTCTGGATCACATGGTAATCTTAAACTTCTGAGGAACTGCTACACTGTTTTCCAAAGCAGCTGAACCCTTTACAGTGTATAAAGTTTCCAATTTCTCTACCTTTTTACCAATACTTATCTCTCATTATAGTCATCTTGGTGGGTATGAATTAGTATCTTATTGTGGTTTTGATATACATTTCTCTAATGGATAACAATGTTGAGCATCTTTTCATGTGCTTATTGTTCTTTTGTATACCTTCTTTGGAGAAATGTCTATTGAGATCCTTTGCCTTTTTTTTTTAATCCAGTTATTTATCTTTTTATTATTGAGTTGTAAGTGTTCCTTATATTTTCTAAATACAAATCTCTTATTAGATATATGGTTTACAAAAATTTTCGCCTGTGGGTTGTCTTTTCACAGTACAGAAGCTTTTAGTTTTGATGATGTCCCCTTTATTTTTTTCTTTTATTGCTTGTGCTTTTGGTGTTATGTCTAAGAACACACTGCCTAATACAATATCAAAAAGATTTACATCTATTCACATGATTTAAAATTTTTAAATAAGATTTTGTAGTAGTGTCAGTAAAGAAATGTTTTTAAGGGGGAAAAAAACACCCATAATCAATCTAGGAGTCATTTATTTTTGAAATGCTGTAATGCCCTTGTCCAATGTATGCATACTTTTATTTTTATTTTTTGCATATTTTTATTATTGCTATTGTTTGTTAAGTACTTTGTTGTGTTCTGATACTTTTGTTTTTATATCTCATATTCATAATTCTAATTTTAGGGCTACATAATATAGCCAGTTTATTTTCTAGTTGTGTAATGCAACTTCTTTATATTATATGATATAATATATTTGTGATATATTTATTATATGATAAAACTGATTAACACAGACACATAACTTTTTGCTTGTACTGAATTATTTTCTTTTTTAATTAAATCTTTATTGTTCAGATTATTACAGTTGTTCCTCTTTTTTCCC
>NW_005355385.1:726255-734546 GCF_000412655.1 Myotis brandtii | reverse complement strand
TGGATCTCTAAGGAGGTGCTAATCTAGCCTCTGCCTGAGGCTACCCAACAGAAGCCAGCTGTGCAGGAATGCAAGTTGCCGTGGGGCCTTGGGCCAGCTGCAGTTTGTTAAGTAATTTTCAGATTACAAAGGGCTGGGCCTTTCATATGCAAAAGCCTCCCTGCATGGCTTGGGCAGGGCAGGGTCCCAGGGGATCAACAGGGTGGAGCAAGCAGTTATGGCTGCTCTCAGTCCTGCCCTCAGAGGCCCCGCTTCTCAGTGTCCAGGCAATGCTGGGAGCACCTCTGAGAGAAAGCTGCCCTCGAGTTCCGACCAATGCCAGACAGTCCTGTTTCTCCCGTATGTGTCTGGGTCCCCAGAGACTCTCCCGGAACTGGAGCTCAGAGCTTGAGACTCCCTCCCAATTGAAAAAGACAAGCTTGTCCTCAGCCGCCAGCCCTCTCCGCATGCACCTCCGCACCTTTGTATTTTACTTCCGCACCGCACCTCCTCTGAGTCTCGGTATGCTTTTCTCTTTCCTTCTAGTTGTAGAATTTCCACTCAGCCAGCCTTCCTGTGGTTCTGGATGATGTCCATTCTGTCTTTTAGTTGTATTTTTGAAGTGGTTGTGCGAGGCAGCTATCTCCGGTGTTTACCTATGCCACCATCTTGGTTTCTCCCTGAATTATTTTCTTAATACAACTTTTTAGAAATGGAATTATAGGCTCAAAGGATGTAAACATCTTTACAGCTCCTATATGATGTCACATTACTTCTAGAAAGCACTAAAATTCTTTTGTTTAGAAGACATGCTTTAATTTTTTTCCCATTTATTTTAAAGTTGATGCACATTATAAGAGTTTTACTTTGAGTGGCAATATTGTCAGTGATGATCCTCTATCAAGAAAACTCATGATCAAGTTAAATGTGTATTTCTTCATCTGAAAAAAAAAATGATACAGACAATGGAACACTTTGTACCGATACTGTAAACTGGACCAGCCAGTTGCCTTGTTGACTGAAGATAAATATGACAAAATTTGTTATTTTATGGCATCTTCTACTTGAAGCAATAATAGTATATTTTGTTAAATTTCCTTTAGGCTTCGGGAGCAGGAGAGAAAAGAAGCAGAAGAAGCTAGTCAAAAGGAAATAGAAGAATGGGAAAGAAGACTTCTAGCTCAAGCAGCTCCAACTTGTATGGAGACCATGTGGGAAATTCCAGCTATTGGGCATTTCCTTTGCTTAGCCCAGCAAATTCTAAACTTGCCAGAAATAGTCTTCTACGAATTGGAACGTTGTCTTCTGATGCCTCAGTGTAATGCTTTTTTATCTAAAATAATGACTTCTCTATTAAGTCCTCCTCATCGCAGACCTACCTTACATCGAAGACCTACTTTGCCTTATAGGACCTGGGAGGCAGCACTGAGACAGAAAGTACACCAGTGGTACACTGCTGTAGGGCAGACTGAAAATCCCAATAACTGTGCTGAGAAACTTGGGTTGTGTCCTCAGTTTTTTAAAGTTCTTGGAGAAGTTAATCCATTGGAAGAAAAACCTTTTCATGAACTACCTTTCCACCAAAAAGTGTGGTTACTTAAGGGTCTTTGTGACTTTGTGTATGAAACACAAAAAGAAGTTCAAGATGCTGTACTTGGACAGCCTATTCATGAATGCAGGGAGGTTATACTTGGTTATGATTATTTGGAGAATGCTTATGTACATTTCCCACAGTTCTGTGGTGCAGATGTACGGATTTACAAGCAGAGACCTTTTCAGGCCCCAGAATTTCCAATTCCACCCATTAAAATACAAAGAGTACCTCGGATTAAACTGGAGAAATTGAAGTGTGACTATTTTAATACAAGTAATGGAGAACATAGGTGTGGTAGAGAAGGCCTGCCCTCTGCCTTCAAAAAAGAGAAAGAAATTAATTTGGATCCAACTTGCTGCCATGCTAAAATGAACTTGGATAATCATGACATCTCTGTTGAAATGGAAGTGAAATCCAACTGTGAAATTAGAATTCGCAGACCCTGCGAAATTAAGAAAACTGATTGCTGTAAAGAAAATTTAGAGAAACCAGGAAGTCCAGGTGAAGTTACTGGCTTTGGAGAGCCTCTTAGTCCAGGTGAAATAAGGTTTATAGAAAATCACGAAAGATATGGTGAAGCTTCTAGAGTAAAGCCTGAACCCAGTCCATTAAAAGAAAATGCTCTGAAATCTTGCCAAATACATGTAAATGGAAGTCATAATGATCACACAGAAATTAGCTGCCCCAAAGTTGTAAGGGATATTTTATTAGAGCAGTCATTGCAGAGCCACAAGAAACTCAAGCTAACTAAAATGAGGGCAAAAAAGAAGAAAAAGAAAAAAAAGAAATTAAAAGATGCTTTGAATGAAAACTTACAGAGAAAGCGTGAAGGTCTTCATTCTCTTACATTTAAGTCTTACAAACCTGAGATCCAGAATAAGATATTGATCATCAAAAAGAAGGCAAAACACAAGAAGCACAAATCTGGTAAGCTAACACAAATCAGTGAGAATTACATTTATGCATAGTTCAAGTTCTTTCAATTAGGCATCTTAACAATGAAATGAACACGTATGTATGCGTGTTTGCATGCATATGTAAGGTCAAGTTTTATATTATTCCCCATGATTAAAACCCAGAGCAGAAGAGGTTTTATTATTAACAACAATAACAAAATACTGGTGCAATACATTTGAATTTAATTTTCACCTGACAGTCTTTGGACATTATGTGTTTACATTTCTTTGGACCAATTTCTCCTTAAGTGATACTTTCCATCACTGATGAGAAGTGTTTATTTTCCTTGGGTAAGGGTAATTACAATGCAGTGGAAAAAGCACTGATATCAGGGGATTGCATTCCCAGGACTAAAGTTCATAGCAACTAGCTTCTTAAACCAAGGCAGGCCAGATTATCTTTCTGGGTCTCAGTTTTTCCCCACATCATATATTTTTTCAGCACTGTTTTCAGTTTGTATTTGCATATCCAGAAAAATGTTGTGAAATATAAGGAAAGAGCTATATCAACTAATAAGACAGGAATCATTTTTATAACAGAATTTGTAAGTTTGTTTTATACCTAATATAAATAATGTATTTGTCACAAGCCTATTTAAAAATTAAAGCAAAAAAATCTGATAACTATACAGGGTGTTCCCCCCCAAAATGTGTATGCACTTTGAATGATTATAAAGTCGGTGTTTATTAACATATAGTTCATTTTCAAAATCTAAAAGAGTCTACAGAAATGAATAATTTTTTTTGTCATTGCCTGTTTTTGAACTGATGACAATTCTGGTCCAGGCACTGGTGATAACACAAAGCCATGGAATCTCAAACATCAAGAATCCTTTCTTTGGTATTTGTGTGCCCTCAATTCATTGACTGTTTTATACTGTATACTTTATTTTTTATGTATCCCCAAAACAAAAAGTCTAGTGGCACTTTAGGATAAATTTTCTTTGTTCAAAGCTTAGTCTGGCTTCACCCATTTCAAATCAGTTAAACCTGAAAAGAAGTGAAAACTAAGTGTGTTATTAGCTGTTAAAGTGTGTATGCATACCTTATAGTATTCAGTGGTTGATTGCTCTGTTTTTTAATTGCTTTTGCTTTTCCTAATCTTTGCCATTTAATCAGCTTAAATGTCTCATTTATTGAGAGGTTAGGTGAGATAAAAGCAGATGATTCATTTCATTTATTAATCCTAATAAAAAGTTGCCCGATTGGGAAAACCTTGAATTGTTTACTAAAATAAATTGTGGTTTATTGTCTTTATTTGCGGATTTCAGTTTTTTTCATTCCCTCAGTTACAAAGATAATTAAGATTTGGCGATAATTTGATAATGAATTGGCAAATGAGGGAATGAATTTAGTTTAACTGCTATAGTAGGTGTTATATCATAGTTATTTAAATCATTAAATATAATTAAATGTATTTTTAAATGTATATGTAATGTATCATTGATAAAGAAGTAGTATAAAATTTACTATCAAGAACAGGTTTAATTTGTTGAACTGAAAATTGCAAAGTGGTCCACATTGAGCCAAGCAATGAAAAGCTACAATATTTTAAAGTAACTTTCAGAAATAAACCTTTTAAATTTCACAAGCAATCCAGTAGGCTATATAAATTAAGTTTGACTTGAGCTCTCTGAAATGTTGGCCTCTGAAATATTAAATATTTTAAAATTTGAAAATGTTTCCAGTTCTAAAATATGTAATACTGTTTTATTAATACCATTATTTCCTAAAACCTTTTATTAAGTTTTTATTTATGACCTACTATTCATGTATTCAAAGTTAATTATGAATTAAAGTGGTTTAGAAAATAACATAGTTATTAATGTAGCAGAATAAAAATATTAGTTGATGGGGATTAGTATAAAATGAATTTGTATTGTAAGCAAATGAAGTGTTACATTTTTGAAATATAAGTTCAGAATATAGATCAGATAGAACATTTGAGAACTTCATGTCCAGTTCTAGACAAGTGAATAAAAAAAGTCAGAAGCAAATTCAGCTAGTACTTGTGTATCCTCTGTGTGCCTTTTTAATTAAGGAGAGAAGTCTTACAGGTATGAAATAGGAGAAAATAATGCACTTGCCTATATACTTTTTCGTTTTTATGTTTAGAGCAAATTTTAGAGAGTCAAGTCTTCAGTAACAAAAATACTTGGATTTGGCAAATACCATTCTGTTGTTAGCACTGGGTAAGCATAGACCAGCTCTCTTTCATCATCAATCACTAAGCTTCTTACTGTTTTACATTGTTACATAAAATGTTATACTAACAACAAAAATTTATTGTGCATCATTTTGCCCTGGGCTTCTTTAATAGGTATGAGCTATTGTGTGACCTTTTATAGTTAGTTTTGGGCATACTCTAATCCAGTATTTCCTTTCTCCTTTTAAGAGTGAGCTCCATGGTCCCAAGTTTGGGAGCTGTTCCTCTTATAGAGTCACATTATGCATTAGTACAGGTCCACAATGCATTTTATGAAACTCTTGTACCATTTATGTTTGGGGGTTCAGAAATCTTCAGATTTTAGAAGGGTGTTAATGATGTATATAGTATTTTCAAAGGAACATCCTCGGTAGAGTTTGGAGCAGCCCTGTAATCAAATACATAATTTCTACAGAAAAGAAAAATGTATGAATAATCAGGCTAAATGAGATGAAGACTATAAAGAACCTCTTAACAGTTGAGGTCAGATTTTGCTACCATATAAGTTATTTTTTTAATTAACTTTATTTTTCAGAATCTTTTAGACTTTAGAATTGTGAATAATTGATTCTGTGCCTGTATATTAAGGCCACTGCAAGGTCTTGAAGAAAATAAAATTGTTTCGTGTTTTTTTTTAACTTAGTATTTTTCAAGTTTATTTGAACACAGGGCTTTTTTTCCTTTTTCCAAATAATAGTATTGTGTAGAATATGCTTTGGGATAAGCTGTGTCATCCATGACTGATTTATTAACCTTAGTTTAGGGTAGACTAAATTCTACATGTGGTTAACCTGGTTCCTTTTATGTTTTAATTTTTGGTTCCATCGACAAATTTAGTAAACCTTCCTATTGTGATGGCAGATGGTTTTTAATAGAAGGCACAAAGGCAGATTGGTTTAAAATGATTTGATAATTTTAATGCACTATAAGAGAATTTTGTAACGTTAAGCATTTTTATCTATTTTTCAGAATGAGAGTGTTCTTTCTGCCTTTTAAAATTTTGAATTCATTTTTAGTTAATTTAAACCTGTTCCTTACTCTTGGAAACATTATAGAATAGAAAAACATTGGAATTTTCCTTAATGTGCATAATTATAGCATCGATACTTCTCCTTCAGAATACTTATTTATTAAATCTGTTCATAACAATTATATTTTTTCTAGGTTATTTTGGTTATTATCTACACTCTGTTCTATAACATTCTTTTTTAGCCTTGATTAAAATTAAGGATTAAAATTATTAAACTATCAGGAAGTTTAATAATTTTCATAGCAGTAAATCTGAAAAGAATCGTAAGTTGTCAGTGAAAGTGCTTTTGAGAAGGCAAGCATTGCTTTACATAGATTAGGAAGATTAAAAAATATTTATATACCAGTCAAAAAAATGAGGTCAAACTTTTTTTTTTTGTAACTTATTTTTAATGTATCTTGTCATCGAGTTGATTTTAAGGCTAAGTCCGTTTTCTGAAAAGGCAGAGTTTCCTATAAAAGTTAAAAGTTTATTTAATGTAAACCTTGGAAAGACCATTGACAAGTAACTTTGAGACCATTAGTTTGTGTTAGAATGCACTACACTTATTTGTTAGAGTATTTATTATAGAGAACAGAGTTTAATCACTTAAGTTGTAAACTGTATTTGCCACTGGAGATTAGGTTTATTACCAACCTGGGGATTATTGATGCTTTGTTTATGACCTTTTTTTTTTATTTCAAGAAAAACGATTTTAAATATAATAATATTACATGCAATAAACACCAATTATTGAAGAAAAATGATCTTATATGTAATAATATTTCAAGCAATAAACATTAATATTTCAAGAATCAAAGGATTTTAAGTATAATAATATTACCAAAACCTGTACTAACAGTATAATATCACAAAAGTTGTAGGAAATATTAAAAATCTGCAAATAACAGGATTACTTTTATTATATTCTAGTATATTCCCCCTCCTTGACTCTATTTTTGTTCATCAGTTTATGTTGTTCATTATATTCCACAAATGAGTGAGATCATATATTTATCTTTCTCCAACTGGGTTATTTCACTTCGCATGATTTTTAAAGTCTATTTTGTAGGATATGAGTAATACTACTCAAGCTTTTTTTTTCTTTTCTATTTGCATGGAAAATTTTTTTCCATCCCTTCACTTTCATCCTGTGTATGTATTTTGTTTTGAGATTGGTCTCTTGCAGACATCATATAGTTGGGTAATCTTTTTGTATCCAATCAGCTACCCTATACATTTGATTGGAGTATTTAATCCATTTACATATAGGGTTATTATTGAGAGGTACTTATTTATAGCCATTTTAAATCTTTATGGCTAGGTTTCTCTCTCTGTTTCTTCTCAACAATCCCGTAACACAAATGAGTGAGATCATATATTTATCTTTCTCCGACTGGGCTATTTCACTTCGCATGATGCTTTTAAAGTCTATTTTGTTGGATATGAGTATTGCTACTCCAGCTTTTTTTACTTTTCCATTTGCATGGAACATTTTTTTCCATCCCTTCACTTTCATCCTGAGTGTGTCTTTTGCTTTGACATGGGTCTCTTGTGGACAGCATATAGTTGAGTCATGTTTTTGTATCCATTCAGCTACCCTACACCTTTTGATTGGAGCATTTAATCCATTTACATTTAGGGTTATTATTGAGAGGTACTTATTTATAGCCATTTTAATTCTGTATGGCTAGGTTTCTCTCTTTGTTTCTACTTCTCAGCAATCCCTTTAGCATTTCTTGTAATGCTGGCTTGGTGATGATGAACTCCTTTAGCCTTTTTTTTGTCTGGGAAACTGTTTATTTGACCATCTATTTTGACGGATAGCTTTGCTGCATAGAGTAATCTTGGTCTCAGATCCATGCTTTCCATTACCTTTGAGTACTTTATGCCATTCCCTTCTGGCCTGTAGAGTTTCTGATGAGAAATCAGTGTCAGCCTTATGGGAACTCCTTTGTAGGTAACAGTTTTCTTTTCTCTTGCTGCCTTTAAGATTCTCTCTTTGTCTTTAATTTTTGGCATTTTAATTATGATGTGTGGGTCTGTTTAAGTTCTTATTTGGAGTTCTCTGTGCCTCATGAACTTGTGTGACTTTTTCCTTTACCAGGTTAGGGAAGTTTTCTACAATTATTTCTTCAAACACCTTCTCTATTCCTTTCTCCCTTTCTGCCACTTCTGGCACACCTACTATTCTAATACTAGAGGCCTGGTGCATGAATTTGTGCACCAGTGGGATCCCACTGCCTGGTCTGTGGGATTGGGCCGAAACCAGCTCTTCAACATCCCCTGAGGGGTCCCGGATTGCGAGAGTGCGCAGGCCAGGCTGAGGAACCCCACCGGTGCAAGATCAGGGCCGGGGAGGGACTTCGGGAAGGCTCCAGGGTGTGTCCAGCCCGTCTCCCTCAGTCCGGATTGGCTGGGCCTCAGCAGCAAGCTAATCTACTAGTTCTGTGGTCAGCAAACTGTGGCTCGCGAGCCACATGCGGCTCTTTGGCCCCTTGAGTGTGGCTCTTCCTAAGCCGTAGGAGTACCCTAATTAAGTTAATA
>NW_005355385.1:723695-725164 GCF_000412655.1 Myotis brandtii | reverse complement strand
AAGCTCCCAACCGCTCCTTTTTTTCTTTTTTTTTTCTTTTTTTATTCTGGGCCAGCTTTAACTCTGAGGCCTCGGCTGCTGAAAGCAGGTTTCTGGCCTTTGTTTACCTTCTGTATTTGATACAATGTTGCGGTCCGGCTGGCTGAAGCCCGGCTGACTAAAGCAGGTTTCTGGGGTTTTGTTTAGCTTCTATATTTGCAACATAGTTGCTTAGAGTTGCAGCTGAGAGGCCGGCAAGTCAGGCGGGGAACGTTGGAGTCCGCCGTCACTGGAGCAAGCAAGCCTCCCTGTTCGCTTCAGTGCATGGCTGCCGGCCGCCATCTTGGCTGGCAGTTAATTTGCATATCGCCCTGATTAGGCAATGGGAAGGGTAGCGGATGTTCGGCTAATTACCATGTTTCTCTTTTATTAGATAGGATTGTTACGTTTCACATTGTCCCACAGTTTCCTTAAGCTGTCCTCCTGTTTTTTAATTGTTTTTTCTTTTTGGTTCTCTAGTTGAGTGATATTTCCGACTATCTTCTAATTCACTGATTCAGTCCTCAGCTTCCCCTAATCAGCTGTGTATTCCTTCCAATGTATTCTTTATTTGTGTTATGTCATTCTTTATCTCAGACTGTTCTTTTTTCATAGTTACTCTATCTTTTTTCATACTGTTGTGCTATTTTAAATAATTGAATCAGGATCCCAGTACAAGGAAATGAGCACTAAATAAGATCTATCAAATGTGTAAAAAACAGTATACTGGTTTATAGGGAATAACAGAGAAAGTAATGTAATCTACAATATTTGGTTACATCCAGACTGATATTTGTAAAAAAGATTGTATAGTTCTGTGTTGATAGCACTATTATAGCACTTACCTATGTGTGTCTTTATGGGGAAAACTTTTAGAGGACCAACTCAAGATGCCACGGTCAAAGAGAGTAAAAGGATAAACTGTACTCCATATCCTTTTATTTTATTGCCTTCTACTCTCCCACCCTATCCCACCCCCACAAAAGTGAACACTCGTCTATTGTTTAATGTATGCCAGGCACTGTTCTAAGTCTTTATACAAATTGTCTCATTGAACCTTCATAAAAACTCCATGAAGTAGATACTATTGTTATTTCCTATTATATAGATTTTATAGATTAAAAAAACTGAAGCACAGAGAAGTTTATTCCTGTGTCCAAGGTAACACAGCTAGTAAATGGCAGGATTAGGAGAAAGGATCTTGCAAGGTAATTAGGACATCATTAAATAGCTATAAAAAGAAACTGACAAGATTTAGATGAAGGAGTGGGGTAGGAGGTAACTTCAGAAAGAGGAAATTCTAAATCCAGATAAGGAATGATGACATGACTTTTCTATCACATTGGCGGGAAAGAAAAAACATTTTGAGAAATATATTGCAATAAGAAGGAGAATTTTTTTTAAATTAAATCTTTATTGTTCAGATTATTACATTTGTTCCTCTTTTTTTC
>NW_005355385.1:714762-722215 GCF_000412655.1 Myotis brandtii | reverse complement strand
TATGGTTTCCTCTTTCCTCCTAGTTGTAGAACTTCCACTCAGCCAGCCTTCCTGTGGTTCTGGATGATGTCCGTTCCGTCTTTTAGTTGTATTTTTGAAGTGGTTGTTTGAGGCAGCAAACTCCGGCGTTAACCTATGCCGCCATCTTGGTTTCTTCAAGAAGGAGAATTTGACAACTGACTCAGTATTCTAAATTAAAGGAGAAAAAAAGAAATAGGTGTTCAGCTGTTATTGAATTATATGATAGGGTGAAAAAATGACCAGTATGATGAAAAATTTGCTCAAGAGAATAGGAGGAAATCAGCTGTTTTGTTAAGGCCAAATTGCTTACTTAGAGAACATTCCAGAAATTTCTGTAGAATATAAATATTCATTCAAAACATGCACTTTTAGTAAATAAAGGTCAAGTTTAGAATCCAGTTGTGGCCTCACATTCTAAGTACTTCCCAGATTTGGTATTTAATAATAAAAATGCCCTTTTAACAGTGATGAAAGTCTTATTGTCCATTCACTTATGGTTCCTAAAATGAAAACACTAAGAGAGTAGTGAATGTGTTGGGAGAATTCTTATACATGGGAAGGCCAAATCTAGGAGGGCATTGGAGTGGAAGTGGAAGGCCAAGGGGTAAAGACAGGCAGGGTAGCCAAGTGAAGGAGAGGGATAAAGATGAGTCATGAGAGACTGAGGAAAGAGGAGTTGGAGTAGGGATGATAATCATCTTCATTTTTCTAGTAAGTGTATCTGCATATTCTAGAAGACTAGAGTTTTGTGCCTATATTTATAGTGTAAAATATATTTTTAGTTACATTTTTCCTCTCAAGCTGGGCCTTCTTTTCTTGAGCTGTTCTAAGCATAATTTTAAAAACCTTCATTAGGCTGCACTTGTAACATTAATTACTAGACTATATTAAGGTTTTTATTCATTTTCTTGGTACAAGTTGAGATTCAACTTTTTGCCCATGTCTATGTTTTAAGCCCAAGAATTAAAGTTGAAATTCCGTCTGTGTGTGTTTTTTTAAATGCTTCTTTATTTTTTCTTAATATATTTTTACTGATTTCAGAGAGGAAGGAAGAGGGAGAGATAGAAACATCAATGATGAGAGAGAATCATTGATCCGCTGCCTCCTGCATGCCCCCACTGGGGATGGAGCCTGCAACCCAGGCATGTGCCCTTGACTGGAATCGAATCCAGGACTCTTCAGTACACAGGCTGATGCTCTAACCACTGAGCACTCGGCTAGGGCATTTTTGTGTGTTTTTTAACTGTTCCTGGCTTCAGCACAGTCCTAGATCTGAGAATTACATTCTATTTTGTGGTAACAGGTGACTTAGGGCAGTGGAAGCCCACTGAGAGGCAATATGTAACTTGCCCTGTATATATCATGCCCTGAAACAAAAACAGATTAGGAGGTAAAGACTGTGAGGTTTTATAGTACACAATGCTCTATTTTAAAAGTAAGTATTTAATTAAAAGAAAGAACTAATTTTTATTAAAGATACAGGAAATTTTTTGTTCAGATTGTTTTTATGAGTATTATGTAATAGTGAATATATGAGTCTTCCCCTAGTGTAAAGGAATGCTCAGAAATATGTCAAAAGCATATTATATTGCTGAGAAAGTTAGAAAGAACACAGTATTTTATCATTAAAAAGAGCACAGCTTTACCCTGGCTGGGTGCTCAGTTGGTTAGAGCATCGTCCCAATATCCAAAGGTTGCAGGTTCAATCCCCAGTTAGGGCACATACAAGAATCAACCCATGAAGGCATAAATAAGTGGAACAACAAATCTCTCTCTCTCTCTCTCTCTCTCTCTCTCTCTCTTTCCCTCCCTCTCTCCCTCCCTCCCTCCCTCAAAAATAAATAAAATAACGTGCTTTAAAAAAGGAAAGAGCACAGCTTTGATGTGAGACAGGTCTAGTACAGATACATGCTCCAGTGCACGTTAGCTATAAGTCCTCCATCCATTTATTTGCCTGTTTATAGCTAGTTTGTTTATGTTTAAAAAAATGAGGTAATACCTACCTTGCTGTAGCATTACACAGATTAATTTGAATAGCAAAGCATAGTACCTAACATGGTGCTTGGCAGGTTGTAAGAATCAATAAATGGTAACTGTGATTTTTGAGAGGTTAGCATTGCATAATGGACCTTGGACTTTGGCGGTAGAATCCCTAGCTGCGGGGCTTACTTACAGTGTAACACTTGAGTAAGTAATCTTTTTCCCCTTCAGTTAGCTCACATTAAAATGAGGAATTGCCTACCTTGGAGGGTGTGTGTGTGTGTGTGTGTGTTGTTTTTTTAAGAATTAACGAGATAATTTATATAAATCATCATGTTTGCTTATTACCACTCCTAGGTCACGTTGTGAAGCTCTTTGGTAAATTGCGTTATTTGTTTAAAGTCATTGTCAATGTTTTCCTCAGCCAATATCATATTCAATGGTGAAAAACTGAAAGCCTTTTCTCTAAAGTCAGGAACAAGAAAAGGATGTCCATTCTCAACACTATTATTCAGCATAATTCTAGAAGTCCTAACCAGAGCAGTCAGGCAAGTGAAATAAATAGAAGTAAAAGTGCCACTTTTTGCAGATGACATGATTCTGTATATAGAAAACCCTAAAGACCACCAAAAATATTTGAAACAATAAAAAAATATAGTAAAGTTGCAGGATACAAAATCAATGTACAAAAATCCACTGTTCTACTATATACTAGCACTGAAACTTCAGAAAAATAAATGGGGGAAAAAACACCAATTTCGTTTGCAATTGCAACCAAAAGAATAAAATACCTAGGAATAAACTTAAAGGATGTGAAGTACCTATATACCGAAAACTACAAAACTATTAAAGATTAAAAAAGACACAATGAAATGAAAAGATATTCTGTGTTCATGGATTGGAAAAATCAACAAAGTTTAAATGGCTATATTACCCAAAGATTTAATGCAATTACCCATCAAAATCCCAATGCCATTTAAAAAAAAAAATCATCAGATTTGTACAGAACCAAAAAGACCCTAAATAGCCAAAGCAATCCTGAGAAAAAAGAACGAAGCCAGAAATATCACACTACCTGACTTGCAAATTATACTATAGAGCTATGAAAATCATAACACCATGGTATTGGCAGAAAAACAGACACATAGACCAATGGAATAGGATTGAGAGCCCAGAAATAAAACCACATGTATATGGGCAAATAATTTTTGATAACCCAAAAATACACAATGCAGAAAAGAAAGCCTTTTAAAAAATGGCACTAGGAAAATTGGAAAGCCACGTGCAAAAGAATGAAACCAGAAGCAGTTTGTCCCCATGTACAAAAAGTAATTCAAAATGGATCAAAGGCCTAAATATAAGATCTGGAACAATAAATTACATAGAAGAAAACATAGGTACTAAACTTACAGACCTTGGTCTTGGAGAAGATTTTATGAATTTGACCCCAAAGGCAAGGGAAGTAAAGGCAAAAATAAATGAATGGGACTATATCAAACTAAAAAGCTTCTGCACAGCAAAAGAAACTTACCAGTAAAACAAAAAGGTAGTCAACTGAATGGGAGATGATATTTGCAAACAACAGCTCAGACAAGGAGTTTTAATATCCACAATATATATAAAGAACTCATACAACTCAACACCAGACAAACAATTCAATTAAAAAACGGGCAGAGAACCTGAACAGCCACCTCTTCCAAGAAGACATACAAATGGCCATCAGATATGAAAAAATGTTCAACTTCACTAGCTATTGGGGAAATGAAAATCAAAACTACAATGAGATACCACCTCATACCTGTTAGAATGGTTCTTATCAACAAGACAGGTAATAAGAGTTGGAGAGGTTGTGGAGAAAAAGGAACCCTATTCATTGCTGGTCGGAATATAAACTGGTACAGCCACTATGGAAAACAGTATGGTGGTTCCTCAAAAAATTAAGAATAGGGTTACTGTATGACCCAGCAATCCCTCTTCTGGGTATCTACTTGAAAAACTCAAACATTTCATTTGCAAAGATACTCCTATGTTTATTGCAGCATTATTCATGGAGGCCAAGATAAGGAGATAACTATAGTGTCCTTTGATAGAGGATTGAATAAAGAAGATGTACATATATACTATGGAATACTGTTCATTTGCAACAACATGGATGGACCTTGAGATTATTATGCTAAGTGAAATGAATCAGTCAGAAAAAGCTAAGAACCATATGATTTCACTCCCATGTGGGATATAAAACTGAAACTCATAGGCACAGACAACATTGTGGTTGTTACCAGTGTTAAGAGGGGTTGGGGGCAGGTAGTAAAGGGGGCTAAATATATGGTGATGGAAGATGATTTGACTTTGGTTGATGGGCACACAATGCAATATACAGGTCATGTATTGTAAAAATGTACACTTGACATCTATATGATCCTATTAATGTCACCCCTATAAATTTATTTTTTTAAATTGTTTTCATGCAAGATCTTATCTGCATAGGATAATGTTTAAAAAGAAGCAATAGGGTGTATGTAGAGCAAAGTTACTTTATTTACTTAAACTCATTTTTCCTTTTGAAAAACCAGTAACTTTTAATTTTCCCCTACAAATGAGAATTAAAATTAACTTTTAAGTATTTACAGTTAATTTTTATCCCATTACATAGATTGTAAGCTCCTGAAGGACAGTTTCCATCTTATAATTCTTTGTTATTCCCATAAATTGTATAGTGCCCTATATCTCTTGTTGGATAATTAACAATCAACTTATTATTAGTTGATTTTGTTAATTACAAGTGGGGGGAAACATATTTACTTTTTTCTTCTTTTTTAAAAAATATGGAACGCTTCATGAATTTGCGTGTCATCCTTGCGCAAGGGCCACGCTAATCTCTGTATCATTCCAATGTTAGTATATGTGCTGCCGAAGTGAGCACAAAACATTTACTTTTAACATGATCTGAACTATGTCTCTTGTCAGGTTAAATACACAGATATACTTCAGTCTATGCTATGAATTTTATTTAAGAATATAAATTTATATTTCCCGGTGATTTTTGATTACACAAATGATTAGGTAGGTGCACTTTAAAGAGAGATGTTTACTTTACTTTACAACTGGTCATTGAATACTGCCAAAGTCAGCACTTGAGGAAAGATTAGATGAGTGAAGAGCTAAAGGGATAGAAAAACTTTGTTTTCTGAGCTATTGAGAGGATTTTTACATTGGGTTGGCTAAATAGACCATAGTCTTCAGAGTATAATTCTGTGCAGGTTCCTGACTATGTAAGTTATTGTTAAAGGTAAGATTTTTTTTCCTTATGTGACCTCATTTTAAGTTGTGAATTAAATTTTAACTGAGTTGTAGTAATGTGACTCTTTTGATAAAACTTATTACAGTAAATTCTGATACTGTGCAGCACATTGGAGGTTGTAATAATTTGGTTCTTATATAAAGAATATGGCATTTGTTTATGTGTCTGTTATAGGTAGTTATAGTTGAATGTTTGCTATTACTAGGACTTGTTTTGATTCATTTTTATTTGACTCACTGGAATCCATCTGTTAGTTATAATTTAACGTTCAAGGTTCTATGTAATATTTTTGTTAGTGAAGGGTAATATTAACAGCATTATGAAGTTTTTCTCTCTTAATCTTGAAAGGAAAAAAATCCATATCTAAAAAAGCAATCACAAAGAAGAGGAAAACAGTCACAAAGTTACCTACTGTACCAGAATTTCAGGTAAGTGTTTTAGTTTTCTCCCAACATTTTTTTATAAGTTTTGTTTCAGTGTTTGTATTGTTTGTAAAGAAATTAGCTAAATTCCACATAACACACACATACTTTCAATGTAATGTTTCCAACTGTGACTTTTTTCCCTACAAGTACAGACATAGCTGGTACTTATGAGTTAATCTGCTAGTATTTCAAACAAATTTTTATCTCTTATTTTTTTCTGATAGAAATTTCTTTTTTATATACTATACTGTTTTGTAGAAGTAGTTTAATAGAACTATATATAAAAGTAAATGTGTAAATGAAAGTCTTCCAAGAACAAGCCATATATGTGCATGGAAATATTGCCAAGGTAATCCATTTTTGTTTATTTTGGCACTGTAGAAATGGTTGAATTGTTAATATAAAAAACAAATCTTTTAACTCTTAGTTATTTATAAACTTTAGAAAGAATATTAAGTAAAGGTTAATTCAGTTGTCTTTAAACATTTCTGCAAGAAGAAAAAAGTAATTATATGACTACCATGTGACTATATGAAGAGTTTTTTGTTTGAAGCTGATACCAGAATAAGCAGAATCTCTCCCTAATTAAATATTTTTATTTTCTGTTTTATAAAAGATGTTTTCTTCAACAAATGATTCTTTCTTTAAAAATTTCTTTGTATTAGTGTGTAAAGTTCATTTCCAAAAGTTCTATAACCTAATACTTCATTGCCACAAATAAAAATGATGTTAAAATGAGTTTCTGTGAGTCAATTTAAGTAAAGAAGAAAATAAAGGAGTAATTTTGAAAATATTGATAGTATGTAAAGTGAGTTTAACAGTTACATATATCCAAAAATGTATACATCTACTTTTCAGTAAAAGTTCTGTTTTGGGAGTGTTTCTTTGGAAGTTATTATTTGGTAAAGTTACTAATTGTTCTTGGAAGACTTTCATTTACACATTTACTTTTATATATAGTTCTATTAAATTAATATTTTTAAATGAACAAAGAAAGAAACATGTTTTTCTCTTGGTATTTTAAAATAGAGTCTTAAAATGATTTTTTAAAACAAAGTAACTTGGTTCTAGCCTATTCAGTAAAATGTGTATTTACTTTTTATTTAGAGGCCTTTCTATCATTGTTTGTACATGTTTTTAAATGCTATAATAGTATATTATCATTCTTCCATTGTTGTCATACTAGCCTTTGCTATTTCTTTTACTCATTTTTCCCCTCAATCCTTCAAAGTATTCTGGCCCGATGTTGGTATTTGTCTCCATTCCTATCTTAGTGGATGGACTTTTATATGTAATGACTGACATAGACCGTGTTTTAAAATAAGCAGGTGGTATTCATTAGTAAACCATGAAATCAGTGGATTGCATGACCAGCATTTCTTTTATAAGTTAACAAAGTTAAAATAGAAAGAAATTAAAAGAATGTGTTCAATATAGTAAGGGTAATATGGTTTCATGAAACTTTGATTTTAATCGTGTGTGTGTGTGTGTGTGAGAGAGAGAGAGAGAGAGAGAGAGAGAGAGAGAGACTGACATGCAATGTATTTTTGACCATGGGTTGTAAGCAAAAGAGTTTTAAAAACACTGTCTTAAGTTAGGCTTTTAGTCAGTTACTAACCATGTACTTACCATTCTCAGAAATGTAAGGTCAAAAGTACATGTTTTGCTAGATTGTGCTATTTTAAATAAATGAGTGAGGAAGAAAGGGAGGGAGAGGAGAAAGGGG
>NW_005355385.1:704045-714733 GCF_000412655.1 Myotis brandtii | reverse complement strand
GGGGGGGGCTAAAGATGGGAAATAGACTATGACAATAGTAGTTCTTATGCCTAGTTTACAATTTGAATACCATGGTATTATTCATAAAGGAAATTGACACCTGTCTCCCAGGAAATAGGTCATTTGCTTCAAATAAGCAAAGAGTAGTAGATAGTATTAGTCAGTAGTAAACTTCGTTAGAGTTTTGCCTCAAAATAATTTTATGTAAAGTTTGTTTTTTTAATTATTTGGAAGTTCCCCACATGTAAGAAGACTGATCATTATTTACTAAAGAAGTGAATTTATTTCCTTCACAAAAATTCTAGCATTGTGACACTTAACACCTCAGATTCTGCAAATTATTTTATCCAAGTTGTTTTAAGTATCACATTTCTAATATTAAACATAAAAATGCTATATAGAAATGGTTAGCTGGAAGATTTGCTTCATGGTATTTATTCTAAAATGCCTTCTTGTAAGTCCTAATGAATTAAAGTGAATCCTATTTTGACCTCAACTAAACTAGAAATCAAACTTGTCTGCCTATTTGTGTCCAGAAGAATCCAGGTTTATTTATATACCTACTTAATATCTATACCTCAGTTTAAGAAAATAATTATCCCATCCCCGTTTAAAGTTTACACTGTAGATATTCAAATGGTGGATTGGATTTATTCTTTTGTGTGTACTGTAAAAGGACTAACCATATCTATGCCACTTTTTCCTAAGTGATGTCAGTGGTTCTCAAACTTTAGATAGTATAAAAATAATCTGATGCCTTTATTAAAAATGAAAGTTCCTGGGTTTCATCCTTGATTCAGTGAGTTTACCAGTATTCTGCATAGTGGTTAATTATATGGATTCTGGAACCAGGCTGTTTGGGTTTGAATGCCAACTTTACCATTAACTCTGAAACTTAGGAAAGTTACTGAACCTCTTTGTAATTTCAATTCTTCATCTGTACAATGGATAATAATAGTACCTACCTCAAAGGGTTGTTGTGAGGATTAAATGATAGAGCTTACTATTTTCTCTCTTGGTATTATTTTTTTTTTCCAAATAAACATGCCATATGCTTCAGAAAAAAAAAATACTGTGTTATGAGTAGGAAAATCAATTAGGAATTGGCTCAAGAGCATGTATTATTAGACCTTTACCACTTTCTCCAGCTGCTTAAGTCCTTGAAAGAAATCTTAGATTTGGTCATGTTTCATAAATCATGAAATCAAACGATTAAGCTTATAAGAATTTGAAAAGTGAAAAGAACCAAGTAATATTATTTGCATCATTATATTTAACCAGAAGAAAAAACTTATGCTTAGCCCTACTTTAGTGTTAAGTTGAGTTATACATTTGGCATATAGGGGAACTTGTCAAATTTTTTTTAGTCAAATAGTTGCAAAAAATTAGGAAATATCTTTATTTAAATAAAATTAATTTTTATCAAAAGCCTTTTACTTTAATTTGTTTAATTAAGAAATAAATCTTATATATGAATTCTCATTTTGTACATAATTATAACAAAGTCATAGAAAGTATTTTATTTTTTAGAAAGTGTTTTAAAACCTTAGTGTGTCAAGTCAAAATAAGTTTAAACTTATTTTAAAACAAGTTTTTAAAATAGCTTAAAAGCCTTAGTTACCATGACTCCGCTTTTTATTGGTAATCAAAAATATGTCATTTATCCTAAAGGCTGCTTTGCAGAGGAAATTCAGAATCCAGCTAAGACTTTAAGTAAAAGTATTGTTTTAAAATGTAAGCATCTCACTGAACCTTAATACCTCTAAAAAAACAACAACTATGTTTCTCCATTTAACCAATGAAGAAACTAAGGAATATGAAATAAAGTACTGCCCTAATGTAACAAATTGGGACCAAAATTAAAATTAGAGTTTTAAGTGCTTCACTATGTTAAGGATCTTTTGATTACATTATTATTTTGAATTGCTACCTCTTAAGATAAGTATTTCCAACTTCAGTTTTTTGTTTCACTTTCAACAGCATGGATTTTTACTTACACCTTAAAATTCTTTTAATTTTTAAATATACATAGTACATTGAGAGAAACATCTGTTTTTAATCATATAGTAGTAAAAAATATTTTAACTCGTTAATCAGATTTATTTTTTACGTCACACAAGATATTCTTATTTGCAAGTTTTAAAGAACTCGTTATTGCTGGTATGGTGATCATAAGAAGTGAGAAGGAATTTTCCTGTCAGTTTTAACAGATACTAATACAATTTTAGCTTAAGTACAGTATAAATTTTTAATTTACACCATGCGTGTAGTGTTTTGCTCACAATTTTCATAGTAAGTTATATAGGAATGTTTTATTAGAATGGTAGTGAACATGATCCATTTCATTTGGACCTGTTCATTTTGACTTTTCTGCCTTGTATCCCTTTGCTTTTTAATATAATTTACTATATTGTGTTATTTTTGTATGCTACCTTACTCCTTTTGGAATATATAAAGTACATATCTCTCAAACCTACTGAGTTTATAACCCAAAGGGCAAAATTTCTAACTTGAAGTAGTAATAAAGTAAGGAATGAATTATTTTGTAATTTTTCTGAGATGGGGTAATGGGGTTCTTTTGATCTCTATGGGACTTCTCCTCTACTACACACACACATTCCTGCTGCTTGAGTTGAAGAGCAGGCCTTTTAATATTTGCCATTTAATAGAATTAAAGGTTAGATGTAGTAAATGAAATCCTAAAACTATAATACATTTCCAGTTGTTAGATTTTGTTTTGTTTTGTTCTGTTCTGTTTAGAAAGACCCTTTAAAAAACATGGTATAATAGAAGAAGGATGAATCCCAGGTTCTGTGGTTTTCCCTACCAGTGTGTTATCTTAGGTTAGTAACTATTAGTTTTAACTAGCATGTATATACCTTTTTAGCCTGGGCCAACGTTTGGACCAAATTACATATTTTGGTCCCTTTAGCTTGTGGCTGTGTCATGGATTGCATCAAGTGAAAGATTAACTTGAGGGGAGATTGGGACTGCCTTAAAGAGGTTTTTCTTGGGGGATAAAACTCTTCTTGTAACCCCTGCAGTGTGACAGAAAACTGTCATGAATCTTGGCAATGCAGTCCAACTGTAATCTGAGCTGCTGTGGAGCTTTCCCCCAGCCCCTCCGAGGTCCTGAGCCTCAGATATGTTTTTCAAATTCAAGGTAATGAGAAAGAGGTTTTAATAAGGTGTTTTGCTTCATTCAAGAAATGCATCTGTTTTCCTTATTAAGGCGAACTTTAGTTATTGGATTGGTTGTATTTTTAAAAGCATCATTTGAAGTTGAGTTGAGTTTAAAGGCCACACATATGCCTTACTTTGTAAATCAGAAGAACTATAACAGTTGCATAAATCAAATTATTTTTTCTTTCAATATTAGTAACAAAATTAGAATTATATTCCTATACAAGAATTTGTAATAGTTTAATTTGACCCTATTTTCCATATGTTACGTATATAATACAAATTTATGTAGAGAGAGGTATGTATTAATATACTAGAGGCCTGGTGCACGAAATTCGTGCAAGGGGCCCGGCCCGCGTCCGCTGCGGCAACCACCTCTGCCTCGGCCCCTGCCGCCACGGTGGCTGCCTCTGCCTCTGCCCCCTGCCACCGTGGCTTCCTCCAGAAGGTCATCCAGAAGGACATATGGTCTAGTTAGCATATTACGCTTTTATTATTATAGATAAAGGGTATAAATTGTTATGGAGATATTAAGTCATTTTAAGATAATATAAAAGTAAATATTGCTAAAACTTTTGACTCTCAAATTCAACAAAATTTATGTTTAAAAGTCATGTCAGTTATTTTAAGAAACAGTTGTCTTCTCATTGTGCATTTAATTCAGTATTCCATCCCCTGTTTGGAAATTTATCTTTATGAATGTTCATATTCATTAGCTCCTTAGTACCATAGGTTTCAGTAGCTATGCAGTTTTGTAATTCATAATCATTAAATAACTTCCTGCTCAAAGGTGTGATCTGAAGACCATACCTGGGAACTTGTTAGAAATGCAGAATCCTAGGTCCCACCTCAGACCTCATCAAAAACCACATTTTAACAAGATTCCCGGGTGATTCTTATGCACATTAAAGTTTGAGGAGCACTGATTTAGTACAACTAAATAACTGGGTAGGCCACTTGAAAGTGTTATTTTATATAGCTCGTGGACTGTGGAAATCATTCATGGTTTGACTTCAGAACTGTTATTTATTCCTTTAAATTGAATATAAATATTTGTTGACCTCATGGCTAATTGTTAATTAAAAGATCTTTACTTTTTTTAGGGTATGTTTAGTTGTAGGAATATATGTTTTCATTGTAATTATAAGTTTCTAAAATCTATATTATTTTTTTGTAAAATGAGACAGCTAAGATGCAAGTGAAAATTCTTCTGAGCTTTGCTATATGTGCAAATTAGAAATCTTTGCTATGATATGAACTAGTACACCAAGTTCAGTGAAAAGGGGTCTAACCAACCATCTGTAAGCTGTGGGGCAAATTTTACATGAGAGTCATAATAGCAGATTATATAGTGGGAAGTTTAGAATTCTCAATAAAAATCTGGTGTAAGGCCAACATTGTTCTTAGGCTTTAATAGAAATTGAAGACAATTTCGTTCTTGAGGCACTTACATGGTTAACCACTCCACTGCTTGACTATCAGCATTTCTTCCATAACTCTAGACTGGCAAATGGGAATGTGTAGTTTGTAGTAAATATTAGTTGTACTGTCCTGCTAATATATTATGTACTGTTTTCTACTCTGGAATTGTTTTTGAGTTACTTAATTATATAATCTTACCTGCTTTGTCAGTTCTGTGAGTTTGAAATTATGTAGCTATTTCTAATAATGTTTTTTTAATACTAATTATAATTTATAATATCTGTGATAAATTTTCCTTAGTCTGTTAGGTTGAGCCATATTGCCATTTTTGTAGATCAAAGGCATATCAGCAATTTCATATAATTCAGCCTAATAATAAAGGAAGTTTAAGGGGCTCCTCGTCTCCCATTTTAGTTATTAGTCACTAGGAATGATCTTACTGTAACACTTTCCCTTTTGTCATTTTTGTTTATTTGTTTCTTTTAAAAGAAAGTATGCCTTTTAGGAAAACAATATTCTTACACATAAATTAATGAATAAACAAGGGCTGATAAATCAGTGAATTAATAGCTTTATAAGTATAGTATATTTTTAAAATTATCACACAGTATAAACATTACAGCGAGACTTCATTAATCTAAAACTTTTCCTCTGTAGGTGGTTGTAGTTTTGTTTTAAAATATGAGCTTAAATTATTTTAGGAAAAATGTTAAGAATATTAAACGAATTGGAAAAACTCAGTATAATTTTACAAGAACTAAAATGTAGTTACTAATTTATTGCTGACACTTTACAGTTTAAAACTTTAGTAATTAAGTCAAACTAGTTTGATTATTAATAATTAAAAACCAATTATTTTGGCCATTTTTTAATATTACCAAGTAAAATAAAATGAGCCACACAATTATGAAAGGAAATGTGTAGAGATGGTCTTACTAAAGGACTACTAAGATCATATTAAGAATGTGTACTTAATTTCATTTTTATCTTTGGATATATCACATGTAGTTGAAGTCCTTTATTTGCAATCCCAACACCAATAATAACGCTTGTTTAATTGTGTAGTTAGCAAACCAAAGCAAAGGTATGACAGTTCTCCAGGGGTGCATTTATTCACCTACTAGGAGACTGCCTGGTGAAGTATTTCTTAAAAGGTGATTCAGTAACCCGTGAAATCTAGGGTGAGTTTCCAGATCTTTGTCATTCTGGGCTGAAAGTTAAGAATGTTAAAGTTACCTGTATTTTAAAGCAAACTGAGGGATAGGGAAGAGGGGTGAAACCACCGATGTTGAAATTTCAGCTATTTTTATACTAAGCCTGAAGTTCATACATCATAAAAATATATTTTAAAGTATAAACTGCAGAGCTTTCTTTGGTTTTAGCTATTACAAATAATTGTGAATTCAGTGTGTGTTGAAACAACTTCTGTTACCACATTTTGGGTGTTTTATATTATGTGTTATCAAGCTGTGTTTTTGTGTTTTATTTTAGCTTATTTGCACTAATCTTGATGAACTCAGGGACTTAATCACAAAAATCGAGAATGAACTCAAAGATCTGGAAAACAGTAGAAAAAAATCGGTAGGTGTTGATCCAAAAGTTCTATCTATTATTGTCAGCATAAAAATTTATTCCTTCTTTTTTCTAAAGCCTTTTTTATCTTGTTCTCCTGGATGACATAAAAATTTGCAATGAACAATAGAAACATTGTTTCTTTTATTTCTCCTGTGTGGTCTGCTTTTTATTTTTAATAGATAAAAATTGTGCCAGAGCAAGTAAATTAATTTTGTTTGCCTGGTTTATATCAGGAATAATTTTAGATATTTCCCAATATACTGGTTGGTTGTTGTCTGACTGGTTGTTTTTTGGGTAATGCTTACCTTGAAAATATTCTTAATAATTATGTGCTTTCTATGGAAGTTTATTGCTTAGTAACATAAAATTTTAATTAGCTGTGACATAAATAACAGATGTAAATTGTTTAATCTTGCCCCAGATGTTTTTGATACATGCCTAAAAATGTCTTAAGAATCTTTGCCAGCTAAAGGTCTTCTTTTAACTTTCACTATATATTCTAAATTCTAAATTAATCCTTATTTCATATTGTTCTTGAGAATAGAGTATAGGGGCATTATATTTATTCACTCAATACTTGGTAAAACACTCATTTATTTAATCAGTACTACCTATTTAACTGGCATTCATAGTTCAGTTATTTCACAAATTTGAAAATCAATCATCATTTTTAAAAATCCCTTTGTTTTATCCCTTAGGAATGTCATGAAGCCCTTTTTAGGTCTTTGCTCAGAACCTGTTAATCTAGAATTATGTATAAAATAAAGTTAGTGATATAGCAAGCTTTATATCAACAGATTTATAGTAGTCATTTTATATGCTATTTAGAAAAGACATATTGGTAGCATTCTGAAGGGAGGAGACTGAAGTATCATAAAATTACAACCTTCCAAGATTATTTTAATACAGAAGTGAAACAGCTTTAAGCATATCCGAAGTCCCTCATGTGATACCCCTGAGAATATCGCTATAATCTAACAGAATAATGTTCATAATGATAGTCATCAACAAGAAAATATTATGTTCAATGTATAATCTGAGAATGCAAAAAATATATATTATGAAAGTATTTCATTAAAAATTATTTATACCCTTATTAGAATCTTTTATTTTCATATATACACACATACACTTTTGGTATATGGACATTCTCTTGATATGGAACACCAAATGTTGCTTTAAAATTTACTTCTGTGATATATTTCACAAACAACATTTATATTAGACTATTTTCTCCTCAGCCAAAGTTTTCAAAAATATATTTGATGTTACATGCTCATAAAGGACTGATGTTCTGTAATAAATAATATTTTAATCAGGGTGTTACAGTTTTTTGCAGAAGCTGTTTATTTTAGTGTTTATTATTTTCTATACTTTATGACTCCAAACAGAATTTTGTTAAGTTAATTTGCTAATTGGTTTTTATACTTTAGTAAAACATAATATATCTTAATTTGTTCCCATATTATAAATTAGGGGTTTTTTTTAAGCATAATTGATTTATGTACTTATTTATATCATGTATTGTAAGAGAAAAAGACTTCTGCACACATCCTAGAGTTTTTCTGTGAAGCCATCTACCTCACTACCATGTGGTATTATGAGGTATAAGCATATTGCCTTCCTTCACAGGAACAAGTAGAAGAGTGAAAAAAAAACTATAAATTACAAATACTTAGCACTCTAGTCCTTGGGGACATGTAGGTTTTAATTGATTAGATTTCATGTCTCTAAATTTTTAGCTTGTCCATGACTCCTGGTATTTGCATATCAGTTTTAAAATATGATTTCTGTTCTTCAAGAAATAGAAGTTCTTGGAATTGTACTTAGTAGGGATAATCTTATTGAGATTACCAACGAATGGGCTGCCTAAAAGGTTTTCATGAACAGCTTATCCCAACCACTTAAATGGCCACATAGCGTTCTAAAGGAAATATACGATTAAAAGTTGGCATCTCAGTATCATTTCTTTTTCCTTTTTTTTTTTTTTTTTTTTTTTTACAAAAGCTAATACTGAGTGTGATGAATATTAGTTGCAGGAATTAACTTTATTGAATGTTTATGTTAATATTGAATACCAGTTTATTTGTCTGGTATCATTTGGAATGCAGTATTCCACATAACTTAATTTTCTACATAACTAAAATTCATCATTCAATGGAAAATTTCCTACCTCCTTGTACTGTGTTGAACACAATTTAACCCTTTCTTGATTACTCAAGTATCATTATGAATATCCATAATTGTACTGATACCCTAAAAATCTGTTAATATCAGTAACTAAACATATACCAAAAGGTCTTTATGCTATGTATTATGAAGGTTTTCGTTTGTTTGTATTTTTGCTTTTGTTCTGTCTCTTCATTGTCAATCTGTCATTTCTTGTGTGTGTGTCCATGTACTTGCCCTGCCTGATATATACTGTGGATTACAAAGCAAGTAACCACATTTATTGGAAGTGGGTTCATGGTAAGGACCTGAGGGACTTTCTTAATAATGAAATGCCTGAACTTGGTGATGGTAATAACCATTTTGACTGATTCTTTGCCTCGAGAGCTTCCTTCACTATTGACAGATGAATAAAGTATTAATATTGGTCTTCATAAGAGGATATCACTGCCAAAACTAAAATAATATTTAGAGTCAAAACAACTTATTATCATAAACTTTCCTATTTACAATAATGGCTCCAATAACAAAGAGGGTATATTCTATATAAACATTCAGTTGTCATAAATGCCATTACTAAAGGTAGAAATTATATATGTGAGAGAGGATTTAAAATAGATTCATATAAACACCTGGCTGCTTTAGGGAGCTTCTCTGCAGGGCCTTTCCAGACACTTTTTTCTACCAAAGCAATAAGGAAGAATTATCCCATTTCCTCGCCCTAGCTCAATATTCCATTAAAAAAACTTTTTCCTTGGCTGGGTAGCACAGTTGATTAGAGCAGGGGTCCTCAAACTTTTTAAACAGGGGGCCAGTTCACTGTCCCTCAGACCATTGGAGGACCGGACTATAGTTTTAAAAAAAACTATGAACAAATTCCTATGCACACTGCACATATCTTATTTTGAAGTAAAAAAACAAAACGGAAACAAATACAATATTTGTATTTGCATGTGGCCCGCGGGCCGTAGTTTGAGGACCTCTGGATTAGAGCATCATCCCAATATCCAAGGTTGTGGGTTTCATCCTGGACAGAGCTCATAAAACAATCAAACAATGAATGCATAAATAAGTGCAACAACAAATGGATATTTCTCTCTCTCTCTTCCCTCCCCCTTCTAAAATTATTTTAAAAATAATTAATTTTTTAAAATCCTCACCCAAGGGTTTTTAGAGAGAGAGGAACATTGATGTGAGAGGGAAACATTGATCACTTGCATCCTGTATATAACCTGACCGAAGATCAAACCTGCAACCTTTTGGTGTGCAGGACAACGCTCCAACCAACTGAGCCACTTGGCCAGGGCAGTGAAATTTATATCTATATCTATATCTATATCTATATCTATATCTATATCTATTTCTATCTATCTTTCTTTCTTAACCACTTAGAGGCTTTGCTATTTGCTATTGAGGTACTCATCGTATTGGAAGATGTACAGTCTTTTAAAATCTAGATTGAGCTACTCGTCCTTGCAAGACAACTAGTTCTATTTATGGTTATTAATGTGAGGAGAGAAAAATGCTTTAAATTTCTTGAGTTTGCTCTAGTTCACTTGATCCCATACTTCATTTAGGAGCTTTTTCAAAAAAAGGCTTAACATCCTAGAGAGATGCTATACCTAATTACCAGAGATTCCTTTAAAGTCAAACAACTGGTTGAGGTAGAGGTATGTAGTTGGACAAAGTCCTCTAATTTTTTCTTTCTCATTATTTCGATCATAGGATTCTTTAGTGAGCTAAAGGAAAAATCATAACATTTTATTATTTTTGTAGTTTTAGTTGAGATATAATTTGCATTTTGCTTAATTATATGGAAAATATCATTTTTCTATCTAGGAAGTTTATTAGTTTTCCAGAAAGATAGAATAAAGGTATTAATGAATTTGTCTGATCCTGTTGTATTTTAAATTTATTCAACATTATTGCTTTCTAAATCAAAATTAGGAAGATTTTGCCAAGCTTATACAGAAATGGTTATATTTCTGGGTGTTTCATGTGACCCTTTTTTTTTCATATTGGCCTTACTTCCTTTTTTAAAAAATATATATTGATTTTAGAGAGGAAGGGAGAGGAAGAGAGAGAGAGAAACATCAGTGATGAGAGGGAATCATTGGCTGCCTCCTGCACATTGGACCGAGCCCCAACCCAGACATGTGCCCTTGACCGGAATCAAACCCGGGATCCTTGGGTCTGCTCTGTTCACGGAGCCAAACTGGCTAGGGCATTGGCTTTATTTCCTTATGTTTTATGTAATAGTTTATATTTTCAAAGAGGTTTCCATCTTTTTTAATAAGCAAAGATCTGTGTAAAGATTGGGTATAAGCCGGTAGGGGCGG
>NW_005355385.1:666537-704035 GCF_000412655.1 Myotis brandtii | reverse complement strand
TGTAATACTCTTTGTAATACTTTAAGCAATAAAACAAAATTTTTTTAAAAGGATATAAAAAAAGATTGGGTATAAGGGAAAATTAACATTTGGCAAAAAAAAATCTTATAAGAAAAGAAACCTTGTCTGGATTATATTATGACAAATGATGGAATGCTAGTCTTATCAAATAGATAAACTAAAATTAAAATATAAGAGCACATCTTTTCTAATACACCTTTTAGCAATTAAGCACTTCTGCACTGAGCAGGATTTAATATTTCTAAATATCATAGTCAGTATATAAAAAAGCTATAAAATTGTCTATGCTCTTTAATCCTATAGTCCTATTTGGGATTTAACATTTATTATACCCATTTCACCCTTACCCAACCCCCAAAAAAGTAGTTTACACAATGGTGTGTTCCACAGACTAACTCTAATATTGGAAATTTGGAAAAAGCTCGTATGTCCAACAGTAGGGAGATGACTAACCAAACAGTAATACTAACACAATGGTATATCATATAGCTAGTAAAATAAAATATCTGTAGATCATTGTTACTACATGGAAATATTTGTGAAATGTTAAATTTTTTAAAACATAAAAAATAATATGTGCGTAATGGTTACAATATATAAAAAGATATGTTAAAAGGAATTAGGAATTTCAAGTAATGAATGAAATTTTTATATGTTCTTAAGATCATTTAAATTCATAATACAATAATAATTCTCCTGCCTAATCAAAGTCTATACGATAGCTAGACAATGTTTTGCGGTCACAGAGTTCTTTATAAGCCAGTGGTTATCAAATCAGGGATAATTATGCACCCCCACCACCCAACCCCCGAGACTTTTTGGTTGTCATAGTTGAAGATGTGGTACTGGCACTTATGGATAGAGGCCAGTGATACTGCTAAAAATATGCTACATTTTAATGATCTAGTATTATAGCCCCCCCCCCCCCCCCATAACAAAGAATTATCTGGTCTCAAATGTTAGTTGTGTGGCCATTGCAAAACCCTGGCGGTAAGCCCATATTTGCTAAGGGCTCTAGCCTCTAATTTTGTCTGCTGCTGCCAATTTATTATGTTGATATTTTGAAAATTAGGTAAAAATCAATAAAATCATATATCCCATAATTGAGAATACTTTATTGCATCATTTACTTCTAATTCAGGCCCGTATTTGATAGAACTTGTGACTATCAATGTTAACATTTACCCTTTATGATTCCATCAGATAATTTTAAAATATTCTTTTTTTCCACTTAAAAATGTTTTTATTAAGATATCATTGAAAAATTTTAAAAAGATATAATTGACATTAAAACTAAATTTGAGGTGTGCAGTGTGTTGATTTGATACATTTATATATTGCTAAATGTTTAGCTTCAGATCCATCTCAGCTGTCTTCATTATGATTTATGGCCTCCCTTAAGTTTGTTCACCATTTACCTTTTACCTTCCTTAGGAAATGAAGTTACAGATAACATGCTTGTATATTTTCTTTATTCATTTTTAGAAATATGATGTAATATATTTTTAAAAGTGAAGATATACTAAGGAATGAGAAGCACAGGTAAATGGAAAAATAAAGTCAAATTATGCATAAGATTTCACTTATTAAATGAATTTATTTGGACCCAAAAAACACATGGTAAAAGTTTAATATAAGGTAAAGCAGTTATTATACATTCACCTTATTTTCTAAGACCTATAACAAATTTTACTCTATTATAGTGAAAGGTTATGGGACTTTTTCCTCCTCCTTTCCATTTCTTATCCCATTTGCTCACAGTGAGGGAGGCATCAAATCAAAATTATCTTTATAGTTATATGTTTAGAGTACAAATCTATTTTACTAGAGTGTGTAATGAACTTTAGGTATATTCAGAGTTCTGAATATGCCCTAATTTTATTTAATGGCTTTAGTTGTAGATATGGTTGCAGTAATCTCTAAATTGTCCTTAAGATTAGTATTAAGTTTTGACAATTGAGTCATTATCTGTATTGGTTTTTTTTATTCTAGATCTTCTGGTAAACTATTTAATGATTAACAAAACTGAAAACTATCTCAACTGTCGGGGGATTACTTTGTCTTTTAATAGTTATATTTAAAGCTTTTTAAAAAATTAAAGTGACCTTTTGGAAAACTTGCACAACAGTTAAGTTTCTTTACTAATTTACAGATTCCAGTCTTATTAATTAGGAAAATACTAGAGGCCCAGTGCACGAAATTCATGCACAGGTAGGGTCCCTAGCATCTACTGGCTGCTGGCTGCCGGCCAGGGCCTCCCTTTATTCTGTGCCGCCCCCTGGTGGTCAGCGCACATCTAACTCCCGGTTGGTCGAACTCCTGCCCGTGGGGACAATTTGCATATTAGCCTTTTATTATATAGGATTTCCTCAACATCTTTTGTGTCCTATGCATACTACCAGGAACTTGGTAGGGATCTAGAGATTGAAATTAAGTTCTTGTTCTCAAGGAAATTAATTATAGAGCTTAAGATTCTATCCCCAAGCTCTGGGGATAAATTATTAACTTTAATCAAGGGTTGGACTAGCTCCAGTATTTTTAAATAAAAGATTTAATCTTTTATTGTCAAGCTGTGTTTATTCAGAAGTCAACATGCACTTGGCTCACTTTAATTAATTGCATGTTTATATGTTATTTGAGAATAGTGTGGAAATACACATAATATGAACTTTGTGAAGAATCAAATGTTAACTGACATGTTCAAAATAATAGTAAGAAAATAAAGCTAGATGACAGGAAATGTGAACCAGAACAATACATGACTGGTAAGACAATAGTCATTGAATTGTCTGAGAATGCATTTTCATTTATCTATGGTAAGTCTCTTCTGCTCAACTAAGAAGGATTTGAACCCTTATTAAGAGTGTTCACTATTTCTACTTACTGCAATTTGGCATAGTTTGAATCCCATCAGGGAAACTTTCATAAAAACAATATTTGAAAACCTCTTTTCTTCCAAAGAAAGTTCTAATTACAAGGGAAAAGGGCTGTTTGGTATTTTTACAATAAGGCAAAGAATTAATGCTATATATTTTCAGAATGGAATGAGCTTCAAGCAAGGGTTAAACTGGGTAATATATCCTTCTATAGTTAGAGCTTCATAGTGTGGCTTGTATAATATGCCTTAAACCCTTTTGAATTACATATCTCACATGCTTATTCAAATATGAATAACATTTTAAATATCAAATTTTTTCAAAGCCCCAAGTAAATTTATATTATCTTCTATTTAGTAGTGATTTTGCCACCTTTCAATGTCCAGAGTTCTGAACAATTGAGTTTAAATCCTGGAGGTGCTTATAAATTAATTAATTTAAAATCAATCAATCAATCCTGGAGGTGCTTACAGCCAAAACTATGAGCTTCATCAATCTGGTAATATTAGATTCCCTTTTCCAATAATTATCTCACTAAGAATGTAATATGTCATCCAGTTTTTCTTCTACAAATCCAAATGACACCAAAACTTGCAGTTTTATTGTTGATGTAGTTGTTTATCTTCCTGCTTTCTAGTTAAATGTTAATTTAGAAATGTAATGGAAATTGCGCATATGCTGTTCAATATGGGATTTCTTTAAAATAAAGTACAAATGCTTTCCTTCTCTATTAAATTAGTCATAGGTGAAAATGTGTAAGAGTACCTCAAGAGAAAATACTAGCATGTGATAGCTCATATTAGAACTTCTGGCAATGTTAAAGTACTTTTTAACTTTTTCCATATTATATGCAGACATTTCACTATACCGCCAAACTAGCACTGTTTCAGGGGTCTTTATCAAGATAAATGTGATGTTTTACCCCCAAAACTGTGAATATACAGGAATATTTGAATATGGTGGTATTTTCTTAAGGTAGGCAATACGAAAATAAGTAAATACTTATTACCTTTTCATGAAATATTACTTGGACTAGGAGAATGCCAAGTGATTAGTTTATTAAAATACTTATAGATGATTTGACTTGTGCTGTTATTACACATCTGAATTTAAAATATTTGCAACCTTCCTTTGGCTATTGCTAGTGATTTTAAATGAGACATCTTTGTGTATGAATCCATTTGGCTTTTCTGAAAGTTGCTTGCATTTTGTTTGTAAAGTATGATATATTATTATTTAAACAAGTTACTTTCACCTAAACTTAACATTCAAACCATCTAAATTTATTAAAATGTACAAAATATGTGCATGGTGGTGAGACAGTTGATAAATCTGGAATTTGTTTTCCTCTTTTTCTTCCTTTTAGCTGTCTAATGTCCCCAACATCAGTAGATTGCCAACTCCCTCTCTTTGCAACACCCCAGCCAGCATTATGCTGGTGCTATCATGCCCATTTCAGATTACTGCAGCAGAATGGAGTTGTTCTTTAGTTGTAAGGTAAGTTTCCCTTCCCACTCATTTCACACACATAGACTCAGCTTTTCATTTTACAGTATTGTGCAGTTTTGTGAATTTTTTAAAGTTTCTTTTTCCATATGGTTCCTTAGGTTATTACTGTGTCACATTCAAAAACTTACAAAACTGCATAATATAATAAAGGATTTATCTTGTGACCATAGACCAACTCCTTTTTTGTAGTAATTCCTACGAGGTTAGAAAACCTCCACTGTTTGACATTTGGGACATCTGGAAAGGGAGCTGGCAATCTGCAGCTGCTGTGGACATTGGATGAGAAAGTATTGAAAGGTAAACTTCAAATTTAATCCATATTGTATGCCTTTGGTTCCATGGTGTATGCTTGAAATTCATACTGTATTCTATGTTAAACTTTATAATACATTCATTTAAAAAATTACTTCTTTTTAAAAGTGATTTTCAGTAAATGTTTGAATTATTAAATTCACAAACACATTGGGATTATCTTAGAAAATATTTTTTACCCCTGAAAATAGTGAGAATTCTAATTTTGAGAACAATTTATTTATCCTTATTTATATACCTGTTTATAAAGAAAAGTAAGAGCTAAATTTATATACATAAAGCTTATTAAATATATTTTATTAGAGAAACAGTTATAGCTCTGTTCCACAAATGACCTTTTATTAGTCCTTCTACCTACCATCTTTATCTTTGATTCTATATTGATCAGTGCTGACAAAGATTGTAAGAGTCTTCTAATTTTTATTACATCCATATTCTGTCTTACGTGTTTGTAAATAGGGGAACTTGCTGTTTTCCTTATTTCTTAATTCACTTTTAAACTTTAGTTCACTATAATTTTAAGTACTGTTGTAATTAAACAATACGTTTTAGATTTTAGTTTTGCATTACAGAGATACCTACCTGTAAATACAGGTGCTTACAACAAGATAGTCTCTTTCTTCTTTAGGAATTGCCTTTGTATAGGCCAAGAAAAATAACATTATATTATCTGCATATGTAAATCAAGTTGATCAGTCAGCAAAGCTATTGCCTGTGTTTGGTTAATGACCTGACTTAAAGTTCTGGCAATATTTGTTTGATTTTAATATTAGACCCAAGTTAAGGTAAATTGTTACTATCTCTGACTAACTTTTAAAATTTGTAAGTTTTCTTCTCCTTACATTAGTCCCATTGTATACTGTGACACTCTGAGATCATCTCTTATTAGAAAGGGACATATTATTTTAATTCCATTTGGTTTTATTGACCAAAGATGATAAATGAAACAAGCAGTGTGAGTTTCTCTTTTACTACCAAGTAGTTAAAGTACCTTGCCTCAAATACCAATCCCAGAGCAGTGATTCTGAACTTGTTAAAACCTGTGTCCCCTTTTAATCAACCTAAAAACTATGGACACCCATACCCCATGGCAGGGTATAGGAATGCCTTTTGTCAAGGTCATATTATATTCTTTATATGTATCTTATAGTCAAAACATTTTATCAGTCTTTCTATAATTTGTGTTATGTATGTAATAAACTTTTTGTTGGCTTCCCAAATACAGAATGGTTAAATATGCATTTTCAAATGTAAATGAAATATTCCATCACTATCTCAATTTGGGAATATGTAATATAAAGAAAGGAAAGAAGGCAAAAATATGTATATAAAGTTAGAAGGCCATAGACATTCCCAAACAGGTCAGTGGGTAAGACAGAATTATATTGAAGTTAGAAATCTATTCTCTGATTAATATTTACTGACTCCTTCCCTGTGTCCACCAGCTAGTTCAGAAGTTTATTTCTGGGCATTGGATTAATTAAAATTTAATAAACCAAAATAAAACCAAAAGATAAAATCTTCCTAATATTTTAAAAATTCTCTTATACAAAAATTAATGTTGCAGTTTAGTAAAGACACAAACACAGATGACAAATGTCTTGCAGTAATGACATCCAGTTACACAGTCTTCCCTTCTTGTGCCTCACTTACCTAGTTCTAAGGTCCCATAACACTAGTAGTCTTTCTGCATTCCCCATCCCATCTCCATCACACTAATCCAGACAGCAGCCATACTACCCAAGTTAATTCTGATCTGCCATTCTGCCCCATCTGACCCCCCAGTAAAAAGGAATTCAGCATGCTTGGTGTTCCCTGGCCTTTTCACAGTTTTCCAATTGATTATACCCAAAGAGTATTATTCTCTCCACCTTCATTCCTCATTTCTGTTTTCTCTCTGCTGTCTTTAACTTAGAAAAAGTTTACTTCTACTCTCACCATTTTATTTTTAAGCCAAATGATAGTTAAGTAGAAAAATAACATTGTTGACATGCCCTGTTAAAGGGAAAAGTCTCCACCTTCCTATTTTCTTTTTTTTTAATTTTCTATTTTTTTTATTGAAATAAAAACCTGTCTCATTCCTCAAAGGATTTAGGGCAGCTGTCATTTGCCTTTTTACCTTCCTCAGTTAGCTTTCCCTAGATAAAAGTTTTTTCCTGGTCAGTTTTATTGTTTATAATTTAACTAGAGGCCTAGTGCACGAATTGGTGCATGGGTGGGGTCTCGCCCGCCCGGCCCCAATCAGGGCAGGTGGGGGCTGGGCCTGTTGGGAGGAGAATATGGCAGGAGGTTGGCTGGACGACCCGCCCAATCGGCCCCATCAGGGGCAAGCTGGCTGGGGGGAGGGGCTGATCGTGGGTGGGGCTGGCCGGGGGGAAGGGAAGGGGCGTTTGGCTGGAGGTCCACTCTTGATCAGGTGGGAGAGTCCGATCAGGGGCAGGCCGGCAGGGGGGAGGGGCTGCGAGGTTGGCTGGCCGGCCCCACCCCCTGATCTGGCCAGGTTCGCTGGCCACAGTGGTTGTCATAGCAACCGGTCCTTATGGTTGTTATGGCCATTATGGTCACTGGCTTTTTATATATATAGTTTGCTTTCATGAGTTAGAATAAGCACTTCATACTATTTCATAACATTCCTTTTGGGGGGAACTTTTGAGGTATTAATTATTGTTAACTTGAAAGTATTTGACAAGAGGGAAGATATATCTACATTAGCATATTATGAAATAAATTAATTTTTTTGAATTTTTTTCATAATGCTATGATTTATCATGCCACTAAGAAGACACAAGAATGAGTGAGCCTGTTTATGTGCATGTGCACAGAAAATCCCACATCTTCCTATTTTTAATAAACAGGAAGATTAATTTTTTTAAGATTAAAAAAACCTCAGTGGTAAAAATGTACTGTAGTTATTTAATATTTTTATGTACATAGACATTCTGTTGGTTTAAAATACAAAAACTTTTGAGAATAGGAACTGTGCACTTAATCTCTTAGGTTTATATGCGACTAAAATTTCCATGACTGAAATCTTGAAGGTTTTAGATACATACACAATTCGGAAATTTATGCACAGATTTAGAATACGTTTTGCTTTAGGGAGCGGTAATTTTTCTGCCTTAATGTTCTACAAATGTGCAATTGGCTCAACGGTTGCTAAGGGATGAAATCTAATTCTTTACATGCTAAATATGATCCATAACATATGTAGTAGTATGTATTTTGTTATTTAAAAAAATAAAACAAATGGGCTATATGGTATGTGAATTATATCTCAAAGCTGTTACCCTCCGCCCCCCCCCCCCCAAAAAAAAGAAAAGAAAATAGTCTGTTTTTAAAAATATATTTTATTGATTTTTTACAGAGAGGAAGGGAGAGGGATAGAGAGTTAGAAACATCGATGAGAGAGAAACATCGATCAGCTGCCTCCTGCACACCCCCTAATGGGGATGTGCCTGCAACCAAGGTACATGTTCTTGACCGAAATCGAACCTGGGACCTTTCAGTCCGCAGGCCGACGCTCTATCCACTGAGCCAAACCGGTTAGGGCGAAAATACAGTCTTTTATATAACAGTAAATGATGATGATGGCGGTGGTGATGTTGATAGATGTGCACTAACATTATGGAGAATAGGGTATAAGCTACCTAGAGATATAACTTGAATAATTCTATGGGTACTACTAAAACATATCTTTATTAGAGGTTTTTATAACCTATGTCAGATTGAATTTATATGATCCAGTTTTTAAGAGATAGTGATGTAATTTTAAGAACTTGAACTTCAGCATCAGGCTGATGCGGGTTCACCTTATAGGACCTTAAATCATTTATCATTTGTTAAGTGAGACTAAAGTGCACATACCTCAGAAGGGTTTTCATACAGCTAGAGTGCGTATGCGCTGTCATACTCACTCCAACTGTCCCTTCTTCCCATCCCCTCCATATATGAATGAAATGCTTTTGAGTAATGCTTTTTAGCAAATGGAGGGGTGTCAGTAATTATTAACTCAGTGTAGCATTGCAGTATTGAAAATGATGACAATATATCAAATAAGGTTTATTACAGGATACATCCCCCTTTCTGCAATCTTCTAGAAGAGATACTTATTTCATGGATATTGGTGTTTTGGTTTTTACTCAGAAAATAAGGGTTGACATTCATTTTTAGATTAAATCTAAGGGATTTACTTTTAAAATTGTGTTTTTAGGGTAAATGGTATCATCGGAGGCAAGCTGTAAAAGAATTGCATAGTACATTGATACGTCTTTTAAATGAACTGCTGCCATGGGAACCAAAATTAATGAAAGCTTTTCAAAGAAACAGGTAACTCAAGCTTTATAATTTGTTTTATTTACTTTAGGGCTCTTAATTTAGGACTTATGAGAAGATGTCCTGGAATATTTAGTAGTTTTTATTGATTTATAATTTAGCAGCTATTTTGAGTGTCTCCTATGTACAAGAGACTTCCCAAGCCCTGAAAAAATAATGTTAACAAAACCCTTTCTCTGTGCCTTACATTCTTTTTCTTTATTGTGGTAAAATGCACAAAATTTACCATCTTAACCAGGTTTAAGTGTGCAGTTCAGTGATTTAAATACATTCATAATGTTTTGTTACTATTATCCATCCATCTCAAGAACTGAAACTCTATACCTATTAACTCTGCATTTTCCCTGCTCCCTAGCCCCTGGTAACCACCATTCTATATTTTGTCTCTATAATTTTGACTACTCTAAGTCCTTATATAATATACAATATTTGTCTTTTTGTGACTTGCTTATAGAATAATGTTCTCAAGGTTCATTCATGTTGCAGGATATATCAGAATTTTCCTCTTTTTGAAGGCTGAATAATATTCCATTGTTTGCATTTATCACATTTTCCTTAGGTAACAATTTTCATGTTGTTAGCTATTATGAATAAGTTGTTATGCACATAGGTGTACAAATATCTGCTTTTAATTCTTCGTGTATATACCCCAAGATGGGATTGCCAGATCGTATGGTAATTCTACTTTCAATATTTTGAGGAATCACCATATTGTTTTCCACAATGACTATACAATTTTACATTCCCTACAAACTGTGTAATGGTTCCATTTTATCACCAACATCTGTTATTTTCTATTTTTTTATAGTAGCTATCTTAATGAGTATGAAGTGGGTGGTATATTGTAGTTTTGATTTGCATTTTTCTAATGATTAGTGATATTGAATATCTTCTTTTTTTATTTATTTTTAAAAAATATTTTTATTGATTTCAGAGAGGAAGGGAGGGAGGGAGATAGCAATGATGAGAGAGACTCATTGATTGGTTGCCTCCTACATGCCCCCTACTGGGGATCCAGCTTGCAACCTGGGCATGTGCCCTTGACTGGAATCGAACCTAGGACCCTTCAGTCCACAGGCCGACGCTCTATCCACTGAGCCAAACCAGCTAGGGCTTGACATCTTTAAATATTAAGTCTTCCCACTACAAAGAAAGAAAATTAGAGGCCAATATCCCTGATGGACATAGATGAAAAAATGCTCAACAAAATATTAGCAATCTGAATTCAGTAATACATTAAAAAGAACATACACTATGATCAAGTGGGATTTCTTCCTGGGATGCAAGATTGATACAATATTCACAAATCAATTAACGTGTTATGCCAGATAAACAAAATGAAGGATAAAAATTATATGTTCAGCCCAGCCAACATGGCTCAGTGATTGAGCATTGACCTATGAACCAGGAGGTCACGGTTTGATTCCTGGTCAGGGCACATTCCCGGGTTGCTGGTTGGATCCCCAGTTGTGGGTGTGCAAGAAGCAGCCAATCAATGATTCTTTCTCATCATTGGTGTTTCTATCTCTCCCTCTCCCTTCCTCTCTGAAATCAATAAAAATATATTAAAAACAAAAAACAAACTAAAAAAAAATCACAGCATGGTCTGTAAGATGGTACAATCCCCATTTAAAAAAATTATATGATCATATCAATAGATGCTGGAAAAGCATTTTAGAAGATCCAGTACTCACCCTATATAATAAAAGGGTAATATGCAAATTGTCCCTTCAACCAGAGTTTGACCAGGGTGTGGGGGCAGCCCACCGACTGCTGGGGTCCTTGCCCCCAGCCGGCCCCACCCCTGATCGACCCACACACACACTGATCGGGGGCAGGGCTGGCCAGACCCCACCCGTGCACGAATTCATGCACCAGGCCTGTAGTTTATGATAAACTCTCGGCACAGTGGGAATAGAGGGAACATACCTCAACATAATACAGGCCATGTATGAATATATGACAAACCTACAGCCAACATCATACTTAATGGGAAAACTAAAAGTGTTTTCCTTAAAATCAGGAACAAGACAGGGCTGTCCACTTTCACTACTCTTATTCAGCATAGTACTGGAAGTTCTAGCTACAGCAGTCAGACAAGAAGAAATAAAAGGCATCCAAATTGAAAAGGAAGAAGAAAAACTGTTGTTATATACAGATGGCATGATACTGTATATAGAGAACCCCAAAGTTTCCACTAAAAAACTAGAACTGATAAATGAATTCAGTGAAGTAGTAGAATACAAAATAAATATTCAGAAATCAATTACATTTTAATACACCAATAATGAACTAGCAGAAAGGGAAACTAAGAAAACGATCCCATTTATAATTGCATTAAAAAATATGTAGGAAATTTTTAATCAAGGAGGTAAAAGACCTATACTCAGAAAATTATAAGACAGTGGAGCACAAAATTGAAAGAAGATACAAATAAATGGAAGTATATACTGTGCTCATGGATGGGAAGAATAACATCATTAAAATGTAAAATACTACTCAAAGTAATCTGTAGATTCATTGCAGTTTCTATCTTAATACTTAATAGCGTATTTCACAGAATTAAAAGAAGTAATCCAAAAATGTATTTATTTTTATTTTGTGTGTGTGTGTGTGTGTGTGTGGCTTTTACACTGCTGAGCCGTGTCCAGCCCTAAAAGCGTGGTTTCCATCTTTCCCTCTGAGTCTCACCTCCTGCATCTCTTTGATGCACTAAGAATGCTCTCTGTGGATCAATGAAGAGGTGCAGCCCCCCAGGCATAGAGCTATGACAGAAAATCAATGTACAGTGTGGACAGTTGAGGAGAACCTTAAAAAATGTCTTAAACAAGTCCACACTCTTCAGTCCCCCACTGCCAGTGGTGGAGACAACTGGGCTGGGGGTGGGGGGGGGGCAATACCTGCTAATTGGCACATTCTTTTTTAGTGTCTGGAGGCTTAGCAAAACCAGCAGATGAAAACTACAGTCAACATCATAATTAGAAAACATGTAGATTCACAGATGATTCTGACACTTTTCCCCTCCTGTCCCTATGGTGAGTCTATTTTAAAAATACTGAACTCAGCACTTTGCTTAAATCATGCTGAGACCTAATGTGCATTTTATTTTCTCTCTAAAAGCAACACTTAGCAACTTTTACCTGCTGGCATCATCTGGTACCAAGAACAATGAGAGTAATCCAAAAATTTATATAAAACCACAAAAGACTCTGAATAGCCACAGCAATCTTAAGAAAGAAGAATAAAGTTGGACGTTATTACGCTACCTGATACAAAACTATACTACAAAGCTATAATAATCAAAACAGCATGGTACTGGTATAAAAACAGACATATAGATCAATGGAACAGAATGGAGAGCTGAGAAATAAACCCATGCCTATTATGGTTAGTAAATATAGGGTTCTCAAAAATGTATACACACATTTTGAAAAATTACAAAGGCAATGTTTATTAAAATACATTTCATTTTCAAAATTGAGCTATCAGCTGTTAAAGTGTGTATACATTTTTGGGGGACACCCTGTATTTGACAAAAGAGATCAGAACATATAATGGGATAAAGACAGTCTATTCAATAAAGGGTGTTGGTAAAATTGGACAAATAGATGCAAAAAAAATGAAACTAGACCACCTTTTACACCATATATAAAAATAAACTCAAAATGGATTAAAGACTTAAATATAAGACTCGAAACCATAAAAATCCTAGAAGAAAACATAGGCAGCAAAATCTCTGACATTTCTCTTGGCAAGATTTTTTTCTGATAAATCTTCTCATGCAAGGGAAACAAAAGAAAAATAAACAAATGGAACTACATGTTTTGCACAGCAAAGGAAACCATCAACAAAACAAAAAGACATCCTACTAAATGGAAAATATTCACCAGTATACATCCAATAAGGGGTTAATATTTAAAATTTATAAAGCACTCATACAATCCAACACACACACAAACAAAACAATCCAATTTAAAAATGGGCAGCCCTGGCCAACATGATGCAGTGGTTAGTGTTGGCCTGTATACGGAAGGGTCACGGGTTCAATTTTGGTCAAGGACACATGTACCTAGGTTGCAGGTTCCATCCTCGGTTCGGTCAGGGCACATGCAGGAGGCAACCAGTCAATGTGTCTCTCTCACATTGATGTTTTTCTCTCTCTCCCTCCTCCCTCCCACTTCTTCCCCCCTCCTTTTCATTCTTTCTGAAAATCAATGGAAAAAAATATCCTCAGGTGAGGATTTTTTAAAAAAATATTAAAAATGGGCAAAGAGGGCCCTGGCTGGGTGGCTCAATTGGTTAGAGCATCGTCCCATACACCAAAAGGTTGCAGGTTCCATTCCTGGTCAGGGAACATACCTAGGTTCCAGGGTGCATACCTCCTGATCACATTGCATTCAGGAGGCAACCAATCAGTGTTTCTCTCTTCACAGCGATGTTTCTCTCTCTCTCTCCCTCCCTCCCTTCCTATCTCTCTAAAATCAATAAAAAATATCCTCGGATGAGTATTAAAAAAATAATTATTAAAGTACCAATTGCAACAGTATGGACGTACCTAGAAGGTACTATGCTAAGTGAAATAAGTCAGTCAGAGAAGGACAAATATCATATGATTTCACTTATTTGTGGAATCTAAAGAAAAAAATAAATAGAAATAGACTCATAGATAGAGATCAAATTGATGGTCACCAGAGGGGAGGGTGTTTGGGGGCCTGGGTGAAAAAGGTGAAGGGTCTAAGAAGTACAAATTGGTAATCACAAAATAGTCATGGGAATGTAAAGTACAGCATAGGGAATCTATGTATATATCTATGTATATAAAAGCCTAAGTGATCGTTATGACTGGTCGCTATGACATGTACTGACCACCAGGGGGCAGATGCTCAACGCAGGAGCTGCTCCCTGGTGGTCAGTGTGCTTCCCACAGTGGGAGCACCTCTCAGCCAGAAGTCCGACTCACAGCTGGTGAGTGCAGCTGCAGTGGCGGGAGCTTCTCCCGCCTCCGTGGCAGCGCTACCAAGCGGCAGGTACAGCGGGGCCGGGATGAGCAGGAGTGGTGAGGCGCCAGCCCTGGCTCAGGCTCCTCCTTGGCTGCTTGCTACTTCATGCACTGCTACATCCCCCAAGTGGTCCCAGATTGTGAGAGGGTGCAGGTCAGGCTGAGGGACCCACCAGTGCACGAATGCCTGCACCGGGCCTCTAGTATAGTCAATAATATTGTAGTAACTATGTATGGTGCCAGAATGAATACTTAAAATATTGAGAGGACCACTTTGTAAAGTATGATTGTATAACCATTATTACTGTACTAGAGGCCTGGTGCACGAGTTTGTGCATGGTTGGAGTCCCTCGGCCTGGCTGGCGATTGGGGCTAATTGGGGCAGGCTGGCCAGGGGGAGGGACTGCAGGAGGTTGGCCAGCTGCGGGAGGTTGGCTGTGGGATCGCACTGACCACCAGGGGGCAGCTCCTGCATTGAGCATCTGCCCCCTGGTGGTCAGTGCGCATCATAGCTACCAGCCGGTCATCCGGTCGTAATGATCTTTAGGTTTTTATATAGAGAGATAGCTGAAACTAATACTGTACAAAATAATATCGAATGTAAACTGTAATTGAAAAAATACACTGAGTGGCCAAATTATTATGACCAAATTATTATCATAGCAAATTAGCTATAATCTCGCGCTGAAGTTGCTAGAGAGCCAGACCATTATAAATAGGGAAGCAGGTTGTTTATCACGACAGTAGAAGTGATTTTTTTTCTGAAGATATGGGTAAACAATGCAGCTTAACAGCCTTTGAATGTGGGGTGATTGTTGGCGCTTGGAGCCATGGAGCGAGTATCAGCAAAACAGCTGAATTCGTTAAATGTTCAAGAGCAGCTGTTGCTAAAGTGTTTAAAGACTGGACTGTCAGCTGAAAATCTGGGTCTGAACGTGCGAATTGTGGCCATCAGTGACTAGTCAATGTTAGGGCAGAACAGAGAGTGTCAAGACTGGTACAAGACAACAGAAGGGCAACAGTGCATCAAATTATTGCAGATCTTAATCAGGGATCCTCTCAAATGACGCACTGTTCACCGAAGACTGCATCATATGGGATATGGAAGCCGAAGGCCTGTTCGAACACCTTTGCTGTCGGCAGTTACCAAGATAAAACGTCTCCAATTCGCACAGAAACACAAGGATTGGACAGTCGAGCATTGGAAAAAAGTCATGTGGTCCGATGAATCACGTTTCCAGTTGCATCTTGCAGATGGCAGAGTGAGAATTTGGCGGAAACAGCATGAAAGCATGCACCCCACATACATGAGTACAACCCTTCAAGCTGGTGGAGGCAGTGTTATGGTTTGGGGCATGTTTTCCTGGCATGATTTGGGCCCTTTAATTTGTGTGGTACAAAGTTTGAATAGCACAGCATACCTAAGTATCGTTGCTGATCAAGTTCATCCTATCATGTTGATGGTGTATCCCAATGGAGATGGCTTCTTCCAACAAGACAATGCGCCATGCCACGGTGCTCGTATTGTGCAGGAGTGGTTTCAAGAACATGAGGGAGACTTTACCTTGCTTAGGTGGCCCCCACAATCACCAGATCTCAATCCAATTGAGCATTTGTGGGACGAAGTTAAAAGAGTCATCAGGCAGCTGGTTCCACAACCATCAAATCTCACAGAACTGGACAGTGCTATTCATCAGGCATGGTGTCAGATTCCTCGCATCACCTTTCAACATCTCGTGGAGTCAGTGCCAAGAAGAATCGCCACAGTATTGAAAGCAAAAGGTGGCCCAAGGAAGTGCTGATGGGGTGGTTATAATAATCTGGCCACTCAATGTATATTATTTTCCAATACATGAATATGGTGTGTTTCTATTTACCTATGTCTTCTTTTAATTTCCTTCTTCATTTTTTTTTTTTAGTTTTCTATGTACAGGTCTTTCACATTCTTGATTAATTCCTAAGTATTTTAATTTCCTTTTCACTTTGATCATTGTCAATCTATAAAAATACAACTGATTTTTGTGTATTGACTTATATCTTCCTACTTTGCTCAATTTATTAGTTCTAGCAATTTTTTTAGTTCTTAGTGTTTTTTTACATATAATATCTATCTGTGAACAGAGATCATTTTACTTCTTCCTTTTTAACTTGAATGCCTTTGTTTCTTTTTCTTGCCTAATTGCTCTGGCTAGAATATCTAGTACTATGTTGAATAGAAGTAGCAAAAGCAAGCATCCTTGTTCCTGTGCTTAGAGGAAAAGCTTTCAGTCTTTTACCATTGAGTATGATGTTGGCTGTGGGTTTTTCATGTATGGTGTGTGTTTTTTTAATGTTGAAGTAGTTTTCTTCTGTTTCTCATGTGTTGAGTGTTTTTATTATGAAAGGATGTTGACTTTTGTCAGATGCTTTTTCTGGAATAATTGAGATGATCATGCAGTTTCTTTTCTTCATTCTGTTAATGTGGTCTATTACATTAACCAGTTTTTGTATGTTGAACCATCATGGCATTTCAGGAATAAATCCCATTTGGTCATGGTGTATAATTCTTTCAATATGCTGCTGAATTTCATTTGCTTGTACTTTGTTGAGAATTTTTGCATTAATGTTTATAAGAGATAGCAGTCTGTAGTTTTCTTTTCCTGTAGTGTCTTTACCAGGATTTGGCATCAAGATAATGCTGGCTTCAAAGAACGAGTTAAGAAATGTTTTATCCTTTTGAGATTTTTGGAAAAGTTTGGAAAGGATTGGTATTAGTTCTTCTTAGATGTTTGGTAAACTTCACCAGTGAAGTAGTCAGGTCTGGGGCTTTTCTTTGTCAAGAGATTTTTTTTGTTAGTGATATGATCTCCTTACTAGTTATAGATTTAGTCAGATTTTCTATTCATGATTTAGCTTTGGTAAGTTTTATGTTTTTAGGAATTTGTTCATTTCATCTAGTTGTCCAATTTATTGGCATACAATTGTTCATAGTACTCAGAATAATCCTTTTAGAATTGGTACTAATTGCCCCACTTTCATTTCTGATTTTAGTAATTTGAGTCTTCTTTTTTTTTTTTTCTAAGTCTAGCTAAAGGTCTGTCAGTTTCGTTGATCCTTCAAAGAACTCACTTTTGATTTCATTGATTTTTCTCTGCATTTCTATTCTCTATTTTATTTAATCTTTATTATTTCTGTACTGCTAGCTTTGGGTTTCTTTGTTCTTCTTTTTCTAGGTTCTTATGTTATAAAGTTAGGTGGTTGATTTGAGATCTTTCTTGTTTTTTAATGTAAGCATTTGTAGCTTTAAATTTTCCCCTTAGCACTGCTTTCATTGTTCCATACTTTTGATATGTTGTGTTTTTATTTTCATTAATTTGTATTTTCCAACTTCCCTTATGATTTCTTCTTTTATCCATTGGTTATTTAACAGTGTTGTTTAATTTTCACAAAATTGTAAATTTTCCAGTTTTCCTTTTATTGATTTCTAGCTTCATCTGTGGCTTATATTCTAATGGAAGAAAGGGACCAAGTCAAATGTTAGATGGTGATAAGTGCTGTAAAGAAAAATAGAGCAGGGTAAAGGGGGATAAGAAATGCCTGGTTTGAATGATGATTGCTCTTTTACCAGGGTGTTGGAGAAATTCCCTGATAAGGTGATGTTTGAACAGAGATCTAAAAGAAATGAGGGCCCTGACCAATTTGGCTCAGTGGCTAGAGCATCGGCCTGTGGACTGAAGAGTCCCAGGTTTGATTCCGGTCAAGGGCATGTACCTTGGTTGCAGGCACATCCCCAGTAGGAGTTGTGCAGGAGGCAGCTGATCGATGTTTCTCTCTCATCGATGTTTCTCTCTCATGGATGTTTCTAACTCTCTATCCCTCTCCCTTCCTCTCTGTAAAAAATCAATAAAATATATTTTAAAAAATAAAAATTTAAAAAAGGAAATGAGGGAGAGAGCCATGTAGATATCTGAAGAAAAAGAAGATGCAGAAACCCTAAGGTTGGAAGCATGTTTGGCATTTAGAGGAAATGCAAAGGAGCAAGTGTAGCCAGAGTGAGTGAGTGAGGAGGAAAGTGGTAAGAATCAAGAGTGAGAGAAGTAAAGATCATGTAGGTCTTTAAGGACTTTGGTTTTCACTCTGAGATGAGAAGCCTTTGGAGGGTTTAAAGCAGAGGCAGGACATGTGCTTTAAAACTTAATGTTTAAACTCACTCTGCCTGTTGTATTGAGTTTAGTATGTAGAGGGACAACGATGAAAGTAGGGAAATCAGCTACACTCTAGCAGTAATCCAGGCAAAAGATGATAGTGACTTAGATCAGGATAGTAGCAGTGCTAATCACAAGGAGTGGATGGATTCTGGATATATCTTGAAGGTAGAATTTTTTTTTTTTTTAATTCTCACCTGAGGATATGTTTCTATTGATTTTTTACAGAGAAAGAGAGGGAAAGAGAGAAACATCGATCAGTTGCCTCCTATATGTGTCCTGACTGGGAATCAAACTTGTGACCCTTCACAGGACAACAATTCCAACCAGCTGAGCCACACCAGCCAGGGCAGGATTGGTAGAATTTACTTAGGGATTTGAATATGAAGTGACAGAAAAAAATGAGAGTAAAAAAATGATCCTCAGAGTTTTTGGTCTAAACAATTGGAATAATGGAATTGCTGTTAGCTGAGATAGTGGGAACTGAAGGAATAACAAGTTTGGGGCAGAGGAAGAAAGAGATTCAGAGTTTGGATTTCAACATGTGAAGTTTGATATGCTTTTTAGACATCTAATTGGAGTTATTGAGTAGGCAGTTTAGTATAAGTTCCCAGTCTAAGAGAGTAAGCCAGATTTAAGTTTGGAAGTTGTCTGGATATAGATTATATTTAGGCTGTGAAACTGGTAGAAATTACCTTGTATGTGAACATAGATAAGAAGAGATACTGAACCCTATGGCATTCATAGTTGGTGGAGATGAGTATCAGCAGAAGAGACTGAGAAGGTGAGTATTCAGTAAGATAGGAGGAAAACCAAGAGAAAGAGTGGTGTCTTGGAAACTAGGGAAAGAAAATGTCCATGAGGTCTACTCATGATGCACTGAGGAATATGAGGACTGAGAATTTATTATTTAATTTTGACAGCATGAGATCATTGATGACCTTGATGAGCTGTGTTAGTAGAGAAGTGGGTAAAAGTTAGGAGTCTGTTCAAGAGAATTAGGGTAGAAGAATTAGAGTTTTGCTATAAAGTAAAGCAGAGAAATAGGGCAGTACCTAGAAGGACAATTGGAGTCAAGCGAAGTAATGCTTTGTGTTTTGTTTTTATTTTAATGAGAGAAATAACATGGTTGTATACTGGTTGAAATTATCTGATACAGAGATAAAAATGGACTCAGGCAAAGGAAGGTAGAATGATATTCTTGAAGAGGTGAGACAGGATGCTTAAGTGGAGGAGTCAACTTAGATAAGAAGACAGAAAATATGAGTACAAATGAATGTCTTCAGTTGCAGATGAGGTATGAACATATGAAGGTTCTTGTCTGATTACTTTTATTTTCCCTGAAATAAGAAGCAAAGTCACTAGCTAAGACTGAGAAGGAAGGAAATTATAAATCCCATGTAGATATTTCTAAAATGAAATTAATTTTACAGTTACCCTTGGTAACCCATTCTAGTATCTTACAACCCTTACCTACTTCATAAAACCTTAAGTATTAATTTAAAACTGATAAATTGAAAGTTATTATTAACTAACATTTATTGAATATTTATGTGCCACACATACTATGAGGTAAGTAGTTATTATCCCTATTGTACAAAGACGTAAACTGATGCTTAGGAAGTCTTGCCCAAAGTCTTATAGCTGTTAAATGACAGAAGTGAGACCTAAACTTCAATATGCAAATATAAGAACTTGTAGCAAAAATACATTAGAGAATGTATGTTCAGATTATTTTTAAAAACAAAAAAATAAAGGGTAAAGGTTAGGGGGTAGAACATAGAAACTCAGTTGAAAGCAAAAATGATAATAAATACCATATAATCATTTGGAAATGTTTCCATTTCTCTGTAGTTTCATTAAAACATAGCTGTTACATTTTTATGTGAAAAGGATCTCTGGAAGATCACCTTTCTGCTTTGTTTTCTTATGCTTAATAAAGATTTCTTTCTAGTAGACCCAAAAGTTTAGAAATATTTACTCTCAGGATTAAATGATGGATATTTATTTTGTTTGTTAATCTCTGTAGATAGGTACTGTTTCTTAGAATTTCTTGATTAACTTTTTAATGAACTTTTAAAATATTATAGTCATTTTAAGACTATCTAAAATCAATATTCTTAGAATTACCTTTTTCTCTACCAGTAGCATTTAGAAAGACAAATGAGTGGAATGTTCAAACACTTTATTTTGAAGTTGCAGATATAATCTTTTCAATTTCTTATGCTATACCTTGGGTTTTGTCTTCTTAAATAATATTCATTGGAAAGACTGAACTAAACATGGGTATTTTGTTTGTTTGTTATCTTGGGCATTCTATTTCAGGAGCCGCCTAAAGAAAGACTATGATGATTTCAGAAGACAGCCTGATCATGATCAATTTACTAGAGAACTATGGACTACTGAAGAAGGTGAAGGAGATCCTGGAAAGGAATCTCCTAAAGTTGAAATCAGTAAGTCTATAGACTCAACAGAACCTCTAGATATCCTGGAGAAAGATCACTTTGATTCAGGTAGGCATTGAAAAAACAGCAACTATGCATTACACATCTGTAATTCAGTCCCCATTGTTACTTTCAGAATATGGCTATTTAATTATTATCATGGAATTATAATAAATCAAAGACTGTTACTTCAGTACTAATCAAAGAGGTCATAAATTTAATAAAAGTTTAATAAAAAACACTTTCTTTTAAATCAACACTAAAAGCTCAGAGAAGTTTTAGTATATTATATGGAGATAAAATATCATCTAGTTAATGACATGTATTGATTGGGAAAATCTGATGTTTTGAAGGTGTACTATGTCCTTAATAAAAGGCTCTTTGAAGTTATTACATTTCTGGGAGTTTCTGGAGCCAATGCTTGACTCCAAACTATATGTGTGTCACTGCTCATTACAGACCACACATCCTTGATCTGTACCTCCTTTGAAATAGATTCAGCCTCTTCTTATCACTGTGTTTGAAGCACTATTTCTGATGTTTACTTTAAATGGGAACTTGGAAAGTCCCTAATACTATGAAGATTATTTGTTAATAAGGAATGACCAAGATTGATGGCCTAATGATACCTGAGTGGACACACTATTCTTATATTAAAAGCTGGATTAGACTATCTGTAATTCATTTCAATTCATCAGATTATATTATTATATAAATCTAATTAAATTACTTTCTTTAGTTATATGAGGGTTAGTATGAAAATTTGTGGTTAGAAATGAATTAACCTGTTGTATTTTATGTCTTTAGTAAATTGAAAAAGAGTAACTTCTTATCAACCCAGTTTGACCAGACATGAACATAAATTTTTTACTGTAGGGGTAATTAAACACCAGTAAAAGATGGACACTTTTCATCCTTTAGAGTCTCTAAAAATAGATTAGTATGGAGAACCATGTCTCTTTGACATCAAGATTTTCCTGTGAAGAAGAGAACTAGACTAGATTCCTTTCCAAATCTAAAGTCTTAGCCTTTAATTGCTGGCTTAATCTCTTTAAAATATGTAAAATTTCCTTTTGTGCTTACATGGTCAGCAGAATTAGAGAAGTTAACCAAAAATAATTTTCTTGTTAATAATAGGATGTTCTTGAAAATGTTTATTATATCAAGATTACTATGTCAAAGGTCATCTTACCTTAATTCCCATCAGTAGTGCTGAGACTTGAATCACCTTATAAATTTCTTAATAAATTGTCAGTTCAAAGATTGACTTTTTAAAAAATAATTGGTCTTATTACTATTCACTTGCAATTTATATTAACAAAATGCTTGTTTTATAATTTTCAGATGATATGAAATTGTCAGAAATAGAGTTTCCTATGGCCAGAAGCAAGTTGTTGAAAAAGGAATTGCCTTCTAAAGATATACTGAAGACACTGCCTAAAACACTTAAGCGACAGTCCAAACAAACTAGTCATCTGGATGATAGCACAAAAGAACTTTCTCCAAGGAAGAAAGCAAAGTTAAGCACAAATGAGACAACAGTTGAGAATGCAGAAGATGATATGCAGATGGACTATTTGGATGAATCAAAGCATACAGAGCCACTGTTTCCAGAGTCATTTGGCTCAGTGGATTCAACACCAGTGTCTACTCTCCAGAAAGGGACCAAACCTATTCAGGCCTTGCTTGCAACAAATATTGGGAACAAAGTGACCTTAACAAATCAACTGCCCCCTTCCACAGGTAAAAGTGCTTCTGTTGTGGAAAAGCCAGTTATATCTCCTCCAGAAGCAAGCCCCATAAAGCCAGCGTTGACCTGCCACACCAGTACAAAAGGTCCTTTACAGATGGTGTACAAAATGCCCTGTGGCCAGTGGTTGCCCATAGATCTTCATAATAGCTCAGTAAAGATTCAGATGCAACCTATGCTGGATCCTAAGACAGGAGAAAAAATCATGCAGCAGGTCCTCATTCTGCCTAAGAATTTTGTGATTCAGCATAAGGAAGGAAAAGCAGTTGCAAAAGAAATACCACCACTTCAACAAAAAGGTACAGAACAACATGGTTTATCTTTCCAGCAGACAGCAAATGTAAACTCTTCTTCAGCAACAGTTCTTGTCAAGTCAGCAGGAGCTGTTTCTTCTACCCATCTACCTAATGCAGTTTTGAACAAGACGATTACACCTTTGTCAAATGTGAATAGTGCTAGACCACAGCCTTTGTCACCTGTAACCTCCATAAGTAATTTATTAACACCACCAGTTAAGAATAGTCAGAGTGAGGTAGGAAAAGTAAAAAATGCAATTTCAGCAACCACGTTCGCCCATCCCATTGCTTCACCCACCATTTCTTCCATAGTTCAGCCTCTATTATCAGCAACAACACTAAGTGGATCTACAAATCCTGGTAGCTCCCTCAACAGTTTTGCACAACAAAATTCTGATTCTTCTGAAGCAAAGCAAGAATTGAAAACTGTGTGTATCAGAGATTCACAGTCAATTCTTGTAAGGACACGAGGTGGGAACACTGGAGTTGTGAAAGTACAAACAAATACAGATCAAAATTCACCCAACAGTTTATCTTCGAGTTCAGTTTTCACTTTTGCTCCTCAGCTTCAGGCATTTCTGGTGCCAAAATCAACAACTTCATCCTCCTCTGCTTTTTCACCAGTAGCTGGAATGACTACTACATCTAGTCTTCCACCTTTTGGCCAAACACCAACTTCTGCTTCCATTCCAGCTGGCTTTAATCCATCCATGGGGAAAAATCTCAAACTTACATTAGGACAACCTCTTGTAAGTGATAATTTGGGCCACATGGTAGAGAAGACTTCACACATGCCCTCTTCTCCCTTGAAGTCCTCTATTTCTTCTAGTACTCTGCTATCATCAACAGCAAATAGTTCAGTAAGTGTAATTAGCCTTCCACCAGGAAATTTTGGACAAACCAACGCAAATGCTATTCATACTCCAACTAAACAGCAACAAGCAGATTATATCACAAAAAGTTACCCTGTTACAAGATCAGAAGCAACAGTAGCAACAAATGGAGATGTCATCAGTGGGACTACAGTTCAAAAAGTTATGTTAGTATCAGCTCCATCTGTTCTTTCTTCTGGCAGTGGAACTCCAATTAATGTGACACCTGCACCAACACCTACAGGTGTGTCTGCCCAGAAATTAGTTTTTATTAATGCTCCAATATCCAGTGGCACTTCAACTATTGTGGCAGAACCATTAAAACAAACTCCCCCCTTGAATAAAACATATGTTAAGACTCCAGAGCAGCCTCAGATAGTACTAATTCCATCTACAGTGGGAGCACCAATGAAAATAAATTCATCAACAACTGTGTCTCAGATAAAAGATGTGAAAATTGGTCTAAATATAGGTCAAGCAATTGTAAATACTACAGGGAGTGTGCCGGCTATACCATCAATTAACATACTGCAAAATGTAACCCCAAAAGGAGAAGAAAAAAGTACCAAGGGCTATGTTTTGCCATTGTCAACAAGTAATTCAATTCCAGTAAGCTCAAATTTTGTGAGTCAAAATATTACTCCTGTTAATGAATCAGTGGTTTCTGCAGCAAGAGCAGTAAACATGTTTTCAGTAACAGGAGCAAATGTATCTGTAGGTTCTCTTTCAGTGACCTCAACCTCTGCTTCAGTTGGGACACGACCTCCTGTTTTAGTCAGTGGAAATGATACCTCTTCAAGAATTATGCCTGTTTTGTCAAATAGACTTTGCACGTCAAATCTCGGAAACACTGTGGCGATATCAACTGTGAAAACAGGACATCTTGCATCATCTGTTCTGATTTCAACTACACAACCAACAGTGTCTCCTAAATGTTTGACATCAGCTTTGCAAATCCCTGTTAATGTTGCCTTGCCTACACCTGTGACTATATCCCCTAAAATCAACACAGTCCCACAAGTGGCAACAGTATCAGGAGCCACACGTTCTGTATCTCTTTCTAAAAGACAATCTCAGACTTCTGTCCAGTTTCAATCACCAGGGATTTCAGCTACAGTGCCAACAAATATGAACACAAATAAACCTCAAACTGAATTGCCATCCCTTTCACCGAGTCCAAGTAAAATAGTTAATATTTCCAATGTTGCTTCTCTGCCAAACCAGCCAATATCCCCTGCTTTAGTAAAGTCATCCTCCAGTTACAGTTCTACTCCAGGTGGCTCTGCCATTCACACTGCTACAGCACCATCACATGTAACTAGTGTGGTAGAAAGTCAGTTCAGTGAACCTTGTATTCAGCAAAAAATAGTCATCAACACCAGTACGCCTTTGGCACCTGGTACTCAGATCATGATTAATGGAACCCGGTTTATTGTTCCACCACAAGGTCTTGGAGCTGGCAGCCATGTTCTCCTTATATCTACTAATCCAAAATATGGACCTCCCTTAGTGCTTAACAGTGGCCAAAGCATTCAGCCTATACCAGTAGATAATCCTGTCCAAAAGACCACACTAGCATCTAATAATTTAAGTGGGCAACCTGTAAAACAATCTCTAAGAACCTCTACAAAAATTGTAAACTCTCTTGAGAATGCAAGTTCTCTACCCACAGTGCATACACAACCACAAATCATAAACACAACTGCTCAAGTTTCTGTTCCACCTCCTGTACCAACGGTGTCATTGACTTCAGTAATTAAGTCTCCTCCAAGTACTCTTTTAGCCAAGACATCTTTGGTTTCTGCCATTTGCTCTAGTAATTCTCCACTGCCAAGTAGTACTTCAGTATTTCATTTGGACACATCAGTCAAAAAATTGTTGGTTAGCCCAGAAGGAGCCATTTTGAATACCATAAGTACTCCAGCATCTAAGGTTTCTTCACTCTCTTCATCTCTCTCTCAAATTGTTGTATCTGCCAGTCGAAAGCCTGCCTCTGTCTTCCCTGCATTTCAGTCATCTGGCTTAGAGAAGCCTGACACAGCTGCATCTTGAATTTAGACTAAACGAGCCAGTTTTTAAATAATGGGGCATTGTTTTGATTCCCATATAAATTTTATTATTTTATTATACTGTTGAAAACATACTATACATATTGTGTGTGTGTGTGTGTGTGTGTGTGTGTGTGTGTGTTAATGTATCTTTTCATTAGCTTGCAACAGGCTTTGTTTTCTTGGGGAGGAAAATACCTGTTCCATTTCACTCATTGGTATATGTTCTCTGAGGTTGGTTGGTTAAAGTAGACAGGCTTTACCTGTCTGTATAACAAATTGAACGAAGTCAAGTTTGACTAGTTTGGAGTAAGCTAGCCTTTTGCGCACTTGCATTGACATGTTTCTTCTTGAATTTGGACTATTGCAGCGTGTATCTACAATATGGTATTTTGTGTCATTAGTGAAATCTTATTTTTGTTTCTGTAAAAATATATATATATATATTTATGCATTGTGAAAATGCAGTCCATGGTGTAAAATTGTACATATTCCTAAATTCCTAACAACCTGTACTAAACTATATGTACAAAGAACTATGCTGTCTTATTTATGTTTTGTTTACATAATGTATAGTTTTTTAAGTATTTTAGTAATTTTGGACCAGTGAACTGTTAGCAACAATGCAGAAGAATCTGCATGTAATAAACTGAGTTGCTGTATTTGTTTGTTTGAATACCATTTTTTTTTATTGCGTTCTTGTTCCATTGGGAGAATATATGATATAAAATGGAGATAGTCCTTTACAAAAAAAGAATTGAGGCTGGGAAATTTGAATTAATAGCTAGCATTTGTATAGGCTTTACAGTTTGCAAACTGTACTTCCACATCTCATTTGATTTTCACGGTATTCTTGAGAGGGTTAAGTGATGTGTCCAAAGCACCCAGCTAGTAGGTGGTAGAGTCAGTTTTTGAACGTGATGCTTTACATTCTTTTTCCATGATTTTACACTATTTATGTTATAAAATTTTACTCTAGATTTCATTATTTTAACTTTTTTCTGTAAGTCCACCACCAAATTCTATATTAATCAAAATAAGTAATCTTTCAGACCAATGTATTTGCTGTCTGTTTATACACTCCAGATATGTTTTTATAAGCTTTTTATTTTTAAATAACTTTAGATTCACAGAAAGTTACAATGATAGCACAGAGAGGTCCCTTGAATCCTTTACTAAGTTTCCCCCTGATAGGTTTATTTTTATATTGAGGTGTTGGTTCATAGTGACTAATTTTCCAATTTGGTATTTTTTAAAACATGATTTTTTAGTTTAGAATAACAAATGTGGACACTTCAATTACTTGTAAGTACTCTTTGCTTTTTATTTGTTTTTGTCAACTACAGAGCAGTTACTTAAATTCCATTATAAAGCAATTTTTATTGGTCATTTTATTCTCAGGGTTTTACATTGTGGTATTTCAGGATATGCCTCATTTTAAATAAAAGATTTTATACTTATTGGATCTTTATATCCATTATCTTATTTGGGACATTGTATATTCATCCACATTCCATTTATTATAATATTGTTAAACCTGGGGTTGAAATGGTAGGGAAGAATAGGCCTACAGACTTCTTTTGAAACTACATTGAAATTTATTAGTTATCAAAGTGGGCAGTGAGGGTGGATATTCCTGGGAAGTTGCTAAAGGTTCTCAGAAACCTGTATTTGTGTTCTAAGAGCACTTTTACCAGTCATGTCTATGTTCAACTCTGTAGTCACCTTCCCTTTCCCTGTCATTTTAGAAAGACCATGGATTTCAGGGGGAAGTGGGCGATGTTGAAATGCATTACATTGTACATAGGTGGTCCTCAATAAATGAATGTATGTATTTAACTATATTAAATGTTTTTTTAAATTAATTTGAGAGAAGGAGAGAAATACAGATGTGAAGAGAAACGTCAATCAGTTGCCTCCTGTCTGGGAACTGAACCCACAACCTGGGTGTGTGCCCTGACTGGGATTGGAACCGGCAACCTTTCAGTGCATGGGACAACGCTCAACCAACCGAGCCACCCGGCCTGGGCCATGTGCTTAACTTTTAAAGTAAAACCACCCAGAACTGTTTGTCTTTTGTTGAAAATAATTATCTAAGTCACTTCCAGAAATAACTGAATTACCTATTGGTCCCATTTTAATTTCAGTGAGGGACCTAAATAATTTATTAACCACTAATTCTTTTCTAACTCCTAAATTCAAAATTCTGATAATGACCTTCGAAGCTCGGTGTGATCTGTTGAACCTTTTAGAGTGAAGTGCTCCCCTCCTCCTCCTAAGGGCTTAACAGACTCTCCTGTCTTTTAAGTTTCTGCTTACCTCTCCAGCTTCATTTCAACCTACTCTTGCTCAGTGTACTCTAGTTTTTTTGTTTGTTTGGTTTAGTTTTTGGTCCTAGAAAGTTTGAGACACCTCAAGGTCTTCCCAGATGTTTTCTTTGACTTAATGTTCCATTATAGGTTCTCATCACATCCTATATAATAAAGATGTAATATGCACAGGTCGTTAGGCTGTGAAGCGACCACCGTGTAACGACTGGGTCACAGATCAGCAGAAGGTTGGGGCAGCGAGCTACAAGTGGGCGGGCGTGGGACAGCTACAGGAGGGGGCAGGGCAGCAAGCTATGGGGGGGGCAGGTGAGCAAGCTATGGTGGGCGGGGGGGACAGGGGGGGGGGTGGAGCTACAGGAGGGCAGCAGCGAGCTACTCGTGCGCAGGACTACTAGTATTACATAACTTCCTCTCCTTACCATACCCGAGCCAGCATCATATTGCAGTTACAGATTGAGGTCATAGATTGAGAAGGACAGATCACTCCTTCACAACTGTATTAAAAGTACTTGTATGCACTTACGTAATGCCAGCCCTAGCTGGTTTGGCTCAGTGGATAGAGCATCGGCCTTCAGACCTAAAGGTCCCGGGTTCGATTCCGGTCAAAGGCACATACCTCGGCTGCAGGCTCCTCCTCGGCCCAGGCCCTGGTCAGGGCTCATGCAGGAGGTAACCAATTTGATGTGTTTCTCACATCAATATTTCTGTCTTTCCCTCTCCCACTCTCTCTAAAAATTAATGGGAAAATATCCTCGGGTGAGGATTAAATACAATGTTTATATGGATCTAATTCTAGAACGTTAATGAAATGGTCTAGAATTTTAATAAAATCATCTAGATCCTCAAAACACTATCTTAATAATGATTCAATGATAGATCCTCCCTTCCCCCAACTGGTGGGCGGAGTATGACGTGACCTGCAGCCCGGAAATACCTGAGTGACTAACCAGGTACCTTATATGGACTATACATTGGACCACCAATCCACACCTGCCAAATCCCCTAAACCCTTGTCCTATATGGACAATGCAGTAAGCCACCAATCAGTGTGCGCCGAGTACACTAAGCCCCCCACCCCTTCCCATTCTGCCCCCTCAAAAGGCGTGCCCACCCCTGCACGTGCTGCTGTTCTCCCCTTGCAGGACAGCCCGGCAGGTCCTTTTCTAATAAAGCCTGTAGTCCTGGTTTTCGGCCTCTGTCTGATTTTTCAGATTCCATTAAACTTCAATTTGAGCAAATGTAGCATCAAGTAAGTAAAATCAAACTGAAAGAATAATTATCTAAAAATTATTTTTAAAGAGAAAACACGTCCTTCCGGCTGCTGTAAACCTGATTCAAACCTGCAGGTGGCTCAGATACCTGAGTCCTCACAGCTTGACCTCTCCTCTGGGGGCCTGATGGTTTAGGGAGTCACCTGATGCTTCCTGGCCTCTGCCCAGGGCTGCAGGTGGGACAGTGGGGGCCACTTGGGAAAAGCTGGAATTCAAACATCTTCAGCCAATATTTTGTCTGTTGTGATCCTTTTCTTGTCTCAGTGAGCTTTCTCTCCACCAGGCTGCCATCCACCTTACCTGAGCTTTTTTCTCATGGGAGGCAATCCAGCTGATCTTCAAGGAAGTGCTTCTTTCCAACTGTCAGAGCCATCTTCTTGTAGGAGCCGTGCTTCTAATGTACATGTATTTTCATATACTTTGGGAACTTTCTTCCAGATTGCTAAGCAGTAAATTCTTTTCTCAGTTGATTTTTTGCAAATCTGCATTGCACAGTTGTTGACTAGTCCGGCAATATTTGAAGTTTTTGAGTCTCACTTGCAAACTATTTTCAGACTGCAAAGATGTTTGTACAGTTTGGCACCGTTCATTTGGACTGTAAGTGGTTTGTTAATTTAAATTTCTTCACTTAACTTTTTAAATAGTCCTTAATCTTTCTCCTTCAAGTCTTTTCAAAGGAACACTTAACAGGATTGGTATATCCCTTCAAATTGACGTCTCATTGACAGTGGAGGGGTTCTCATTTGTTTAATTTTCTCTGTCTGATTTCAGATAGCCATCAACCAGGTAATCATTTCTGAAGAAAGCAGGCAGACTTATCTTCATCACCTTTTCAGAGATTTTAATGGGCTCTCTTTATCATTTAACGCCTCTCTCGTTGTGTTTTCAAGTTGTCAGCTTTTTTTTTTTTTTTCTGTTTCTTCATTTCTAATGGGCTCTCTTTATCATTTAACGCCTCTCTCGTTGGTGTTTTCAAGTTGTCAGCTTTTTTTTTTTTTTTTTTTTCTGTTTCTTCATTTCCCACACTTTCATCTTACAGCTTCTTGGGATAGCAGTTGTTTTGGGCATTCTTCAAAATGAGTGTTTTTATCCAAGCCATCCATGACTTCCCTCCGAACTTGCTCGGCATTCCTCAGAGATGATTTTATGATGTTTCGTCATCAGTCTCCTGAGATAGAGGAATTTCCATGCATTTTCAGGTGACACTGTCAGTCCTTAAAGCCATGAAATGAAAATGTAGCCGAAACCGGTTTGGTTCAGTGGATAGAGCGTCGGCCTGCAGACTGAAAGGTCCCAGGTTCGATTCTGGTCAAGGGCATGTACCTTGGTTGCGGGCACATCCCCAGTGGGAGATGTGCAGGAGGCAGCTGATTGATGTCTCTCTCTCATCGATGTTTCTAACTCTCTATCTCTCTCCCTTCCTCTCTGCAAAAAATCAATAAAATGTATTTTAAAAAAAAGAAAAAGAAAGAAAGTGTAGGGGGCTTCCTGTTTTCTGTCCTTTTTTGGAAAAGTGCTGTACTGTTCTCAAGTGATGACCGGAGCTACCCAGATTTGTAAGTGCTACCAAACTCAGTACTTGTAGCTGCAGAGGACCGGTCTCCACTAGAGGTGACTTGGGGCTTCGTTGGTTTGCCAGCTCCTCACGGACTTTAACCCAGGCGGAGAATATTTTGGCTGGCTCCTTTTCCCTCAAGTTTGCCTGCTCTTTACTCTCTTTACAATCAGAGAATCCATATCAGAATCTCCTAGGGAAACCATAGAGACTTGGGCCTTGAATCAAGCATCAGACAACACCTGGGGGCTGAAGGGGGGCCAGGAGAAGGAGGGAAGACCAGGTTCTATAAAACAGACTCACTGCACAAAGGGGAAGTGATATTATTTATCCAGCGCATTTGGACACAGGAAACAAGGATTGCAGCCAGAGGAGGTCATCCATGAGCTCTGGCTGCTCTAGTCCTGACCTGTTCCTGCAGGAAACCTAGGAGATCAAAGTCATGCCATGCCATTACCCACTAGGCCCACAAGGTAGTAGGGGAGGCGGGGGGAGGGAGCACGCTGCAGTAGAGGACACCTGTGTGCAGGGCCCTGGGTGAGGCTCATGCTCTTGTGCTCAAGTTTCCTTGGGCAGCAGGGAAGCCTGATCCTGCCTGCAGAGGTCACAGGGATCTAGCTCCCCAGGAGGCACCCGTCTAGCCCTCATTTGTGTGTGTTCCATCCAGGTGTGCAGGGGCAGAGCAGTGAAGGGCCTCAACAAAGGTATTACTACCAGCCCTGGATTTCAATGTCAGATTTGGCAAAGCCTTAACAGTTCACGGATTTTCTGTGGAGCCAATTTGTCCTCATTCAATCCAAGCGTTCCTAGATGAGGGAGGTTCTTCCACTGGTGTCTGTGACCCAGGCTCCTCCCATCATGTGACCCTGCAGTCTCCAGCTCCTGGCTCCCAAGGTTGTCCCACAATTGGTCCTCAATCCAGGGAGTCGTTTTCAAAAGTGTGGCTGCCTCTGTGTAGGGGGCAGGTCCTTTTGGCTGAATCTGGCACCCCATATCTATTCCTTGAAACAAAATCTCACTCTTCTAGTTTCTCTCTGGCAGACAGCTCAACCCCCTTGCCCATCGCCTGGGACACTGAGGGACTCTGGGAAAAGAGCCATTTTTTCCACAGGGAAAGGAGAGAACGCTCAGCGGATGGTGGATGGGCTGGAGATCTTGGAGGGGTCCAGGGAGCAAGCCATAGGCTATTCTATGAATGTGCAGGTTAGGGCTCAAACTAGGCCTTTCAATGAGGAAAGGAGCTGCCCAAATGCCTGATGGAATCTACTTTGTTTAGAACTCTTTTTTGTTGTTGGAAAAGGGTGTGGGGAGAGGGGACGACAGGGATGGGGACAGGGCTTATTTTAAGTGGTAAGACTGGACAGTCAGAAAGGGCAGGGAAGTATTTTAGTATTTTGTTGAATGACTTTTATAGATATAGATATAGATATAGACATAGACATAGACATAGACATAGACATAGACATAGATATAGATGATATAGATATAGATATAGATGATATAGATATAGAGATATAGATATAAGTGAATTTTTAAAAAAATGTATTGATTTCAGAGAGGAAGGGAGAGGGAGAGAGAAAAACATCAATGATGAGTGAGAATCATTGATCTGCTGCCTCCTGCACACCCCACACTGGGGATCCAGCCCACAACTCAGTCAAGTGCCCTGACTGGGGACCAAACTGTGACCTCCTGGTTCATAGGTCAATGCTCAACCACTGAGCCACACTGGCCGGGTGAATGACTTTTTTTCAATGTGTGTAATAAGTCTCTTTATTCTGTGTTTTTTTTCTCTTCCGTACAATTCGGTCTTTTGTAGGAAATGATGCAGTTCGGCTGCACTGGTGTTTCCAATGACACAAGACGATTTTAGGTGTTTTGGTGACTCAGCACTAGGTAACACTGAGTCACATAGTGAGAAAGTCATTTCTTTCTCCTGCAAGCCTTTTCATTATGTTAAAAGCTTTTCTCCGGCTCTTGCTAATCTCCCTCATTAATAAAGAGAGCAGGTCTCAGGTTGACAGCCTTCTGCAACCATTAGTATCTTCCTGGGTTTTAATAAGAATAATTTGCTTTCATTATCTTCATGTTTATAGTTATCCTCTACTTATGAAAAAAGATACTATTTTCCACTTAGGGTGAAAATTTGAGCCAATCATTTTAATGAGCTGGCTGAAAAAAATACTAGATAAATAATAGTATATATGATATGTAGATGTCAACAACAAAAAAGTGTAGTGTTGCCAGTAAATAACGATACTTCCAGAACCTCTGAGTCTTTGTGATTTCTTCTATATGCTCCTTTGAGAGGAATTTGGGAGCCCAAAGGAACTGAATTGCCATTGGGACATTTAAGGAGGTAAGATGTCAGCCAAACTACAGTGGCTTTGACTTATTTAAATTCTGACACCACCTTCTGGAATAACAGGAAATTCTTGTCATTAATTATGATAACATTGAGCGCTGAAATGAAATGAGATTAGGACTGTGTTTATGTGTTACTTAGGAAAGAGGACCTCCGCACTACATTGCTGCAGCATCTTGGAATCTCAGCAAACAGAGACATTGCTGACACCTTCCTGATCAGATGAGGCTGCCTGTGTCATCTGGAAGGTCAATCAGCTCTTGGTCTTAAACCTGTAAAGGTATCCTTTGCGAGCACTCCATAACACAAACTCACCTGTTAGAGTTCAGTTCAAGAGGTTGCTTCTTGAAAAATCAGAATAGTAGTTGGTTAGTTATTAGCCAAATTTCAACTGAAAAGAAATTGAATGGTCCCAGAACACACATTTAAATTCTGTCCCTCCAGAAATAACACCATAGATGTATTTAGCATTACTACTGGCACAGATAGTATCATGCCTCAAAATGTTTATTGACAACGTTTTTCCATTTTAATATTTTTCATCATTTCCTCAATTAGTATTGCTAGTTTCCCTACTAAGAATTTAGCACTAAGCTTATTGTTAGTGATGATGTACACTGTTTCTACAGCATCCCGAAGCAGGACATTAAATGTCCACATTCAATGTAATCCAAAGTGTGAGGCGAATCATTTCAGCATCTCTCAGGGGCCTCGCTGGCTCTCACGGAGAGTAAGGTGGTGGGGACTGCTGAGCGGAGAGTTTCTCGTAGGCAGGTGGGGCATTGGGAACCTGGGAGGACGAGAAAGGGAGAATAGGGCGTTGGCCACAGCGTGTGTTTCTGGGACAGCCATTAAGTAACATAACTCTACTTTTTCTCTGGACTGAACCTTTACGTGTCCACATCTAATTTCCATCCAACAAGGTAATCATAGTTAAGTTTCACAAGTGTGCATGTTGAAACATTGTTGGGGCAAGAATAGAGAAAAATAGGGCTAAGGGCTTTTCAAAACCTCGAAAACGTATATACAGGGCATCTCCCAAAAATGTATGCACACTTTAGTAGCTGATAGCTCAATTTTGAAAATGTATTTTAATAAACACTGCCTTTATAATTATTCAAAGTGTGTGCATAGTTTTTTGGGGACGCCCTATATACCTAGAATATCCTTGTCAGTAGAAGTCCCAAGCCCTAACTAATGAATTATTGAACCCTGTTTGCAGGCACTAAATACATTGCATTTTTACTGCAAAATTAATCTTAATATATTTCATTTAAACCCACATATCAAAATATCATTTCAACATGTAACTGATATAAAAATGATTAATGAATTATCTATGTTCTTTCCTCATACTAAGTCTTTGAAATCTGGTATGTAGTAGAGTGCATCTTAATTCAAACTGCTGTGTTTTAAGTGCTCAATAGCTACATGTGGCTAGCTAGTGGCTACCCTATTGTGTAGCACAGCTCTATACAAATAATAACAGGTCTTTTATTTTCTCCCTCAAATATATCTGTGTTCAGGACATAGACAAGTATACTAAAAACATAAGACAAAAGGATATTGTATCCAGAACCAAGTTCTTCCTTTGGATCCTACATGTAAAGCTGTCATTGTTGACCCTGGAAAATCGGTATGAGTGAACACAGTCTAAGAACATTTCTGTGCTTCCCTTGTTTTTTACCTTTCTTATTTTTCATTATGGTAAAATAGACAAAATTTACTATTTTAACTTTTTAGGTGTACTGTTCAGTAGTATTAAATACATTCACATTGTCCTTGCTTTTAAAATAGGAATAATTTTATTCATTTGAGTTAAAAGCAGCCATACACGAAAACACCAACATGCAGGATCTCAACTTACCACAGGTTCATAATTGTTCTCTAGAAAAGGCAGCTTGCTGTCCTGGTGACCAAGTCCCTCACGTAGACATCTTCCTGTAAAGGTACCCTGAGTACCAACGTAACGGCTTCTGCCCTGAAATGTGAATTCATGAAGATCAGTGGGTGAGAAGAAAAGATTGAGCCCATTAAAGAAATGAGAAAGAAGGTGACGTTTTAAGATTGGCTTTTAATCCTGGTTGTGCCACATAATGTGTATCCCCTCAAAACTCCAGTTTTTGCATCTGTAATATGAAAATAACATCATCTACCTCTCAAAGCTGTTGCAGGAGTTAACTAAAGGTAAAGCACCTAGTGCAGTGCCTGATACCCAGTTGTCAATGGCTTTTGTAAAAATATTTTTTCTTTATTTCAGAGAGGAAGGAAGAAGAAGAGATAGGAATATCAATGATGATAGAGAATCATTGATCAGCTGCCTCCTACATGTCCCCCACTGGGGATCAAGCCCACAACCCAGGCATGTGCCCTGACCAGAAATCAAACCGTGACCACCTGGTTCATAGGTCGACGCTCAACCACTGGGCCACACAGGCCAGGCTCAATGACTGTTTTTAAAGGGAAGGAAAAAAGAGTGAATCTTAAAAAATGAACTTCAGAATGAATGCAAGTGGAGTAGATCAGAGCTAGTGAGGCAGGAGCTGGTATGACAGTGAGGACACGCATCTGACCACATGCCAGCAGGGACAGACTCTGTGTCTGCCTTTTGCATAATGACAGCAAAATATCTTAAACACTCTGAACGCATGTCCTGTGATAGAAATGCTGAGGCCGTGGCCCTGGGCTTCCAAGTCAAGTTGCAACAATGACGACAAGTCAGTCTATGGCTAAGCGATGCACCCTGAGGTATTGGGGGCGGGATGGCTAAAAGCTTAGTGCTTTGCATAGGGTTAGAGGGTGATCCTCTTCACCCATAGAATAGAATGGCAACCGTTTGTACAAGACAGAGACACAAACTAAAGTAGAGACTGCAGGAGCGGTCCACCCTGGTGAGGTAGAGTTTTTAATCACTGATAATGTTAAAAATTGCTGGCATTTTCTGATAATAAAAAACAGACTAACTTTTAGTTGCTTTTATTATTGTTAAAGTCTCTACAACAATGGTTCTCAAAGTGAGCATGCATCATCATTCCCTGGAGGGCCTGCTAAACACATTGCTGGGCCCACACCCAGAATTTCTGACTCAGTCAGCCTGGGGTGAAGCCCACGAATTTGCATTTCTAATAAGTTCCCAGGAGATATTGCTGGGCCAGGACCACACCAAGAACCACTGCTCCACAGACAATGCACCTTCTTATTGCCTGTGCCTCGTGCAACTCGGCTATACTCAGAGGGACCAGGCAGGTGATGAAGGGGGTCAGGTGAGGCCATAGGAAAGGAGGGAGTGTCTGTCCCATCTGAAGGGACAGCCACTGCAGAGCTGCCAGTTTTTCCCAGATCTTTTGATTTTTTTTAAAGAAACTAGAAATCAAGATTTTTGTGTAAAATGTTACTTTCAATGTTAGCACCTAATTCAATTTTTAAAAGAGGCCCAAACCTATCTGTGGGCCCAAATCCAGCCAGCGGGGTGTGAGCAGCGTGCTCTGTGGCTGAGGGAGGCTGGGACGGGGAGGTGTGCAGGGGATCTGAGGCTCCTGGGCTCCGCTGTGGGCCGAGGCAGACCACGGGGGTCTGTCTGCCAGGCTGCATGAGAAAGGCATCCAGGCAGGTCTCCCAGGGAGGAGGAGTGTTAGGAGCATCAAATTGGACGAGGCCAGGCGTGGATTGGGCTGATACCTACACAGTCTGCAGGCTGTAAAGTAGTTTCCCGAAATTCCAGCCTGAACAAGGACCCTAATCTTTTTTATATCTATTATTTTGTGTGTCTCTCTTTTTTTAATCCTCGAATGAGGAATGAGGATATTTTTTCCCCAATGATTTTTAGAGAGTGGAAGGAAGAGGGGGGAGAAGGAGAGAAACATCGATGTGAGAGAAACACACCAATTGCCTCCTCAAAGAGCCCTGACCCGAGGGGAGGGATCGAACCTGCAACCCAGGTACGTGTGCCCTGGCCAAGAATGGAACCCACGACCCTCCGGTGTGCGGGCTGACACTCTAACACCTGAACCAAGCCTGCCAGGGCTGTCTCTTTTTAATCAAATGTTAAAGAAAAAATAATGTCAAACTTACCCAGATGCTTTCAGAAACTAGGAAAAAAAGGAACACACCCCAGCTCCTTTTTTAAAGGGTTGTATAATGTTGATATGAAAAGCAGACAAGGACAGTGGAAAAGAAGAGAAAATATAATCTAATCTTCCTTCTGAAAGTATGTGCAGAAATCCTAAATAAACATAAGCAAATTAAGGCAAATATCCTATGTCAGCTGTCTATCATTACACAGCAAACGTCCCTAAATGCAGTGGCTTAAAGCAATCAATCACCCACAAGGGCCC
>NW_005355385.1:634934-664272 GCF_000412655.1 Myotis brandtii | reverse complement strand
AGCTACACCTCAGAAAAGAAAAGTAAAATAATATTTAATGTGTCTCTCCCTTTACTCAATAATTGCTTTTCTTCTTTTTCTTTGCTTTTCAGATCTCTCACCTGCCATGGTGTGCATGTTAAAATGAGGGTTCCTGGGTCTCGCCACCAGAGCTGGCCCCAGGATCTGCATTTCAGCAAGAAACCCCAGTGGTGGGCGTGCAGGAGCCCCTGGCCATGCACAGAGAAACAGACGCCACAAGACATGGGCGCAAACTCCGCTGTCAGCAGGGGCCTCAAAATGCTCTCCAAGGATCTCGAGGATTGTGCGCTAAACTTCCAGGTGAAAGAGTAAAATTGGTAAATACAAGAACCAAGTTCCAGCGCCTTACAAATCATTTTCCCGAAGAAACACATTGCTGCGAAAAGCAGTCTTTCCTTTCAAAGGATGTGTTCCAGGTCTAAGGGGAATTGTTAGCCAAGGGAGAAATTTTAGATCTTAATTCCAACCAACCTTGCTACCATGCTGTGTTCAGGGAAAGTGGACATTCCCAAGCTCAATGAAGGTTGCTAAAGGTGGAGTCACTCAGGCACCCACAGTTTGCATTTACTGTCATGTATGTACTTCTGTTTTAAAATGAAATAGAATCACCAAAGAGAGACAGGGAGGTGATTATGTAATTAAATGCAGTACTTAATGCCCTATTTTACATCATTTTGCCTACATTTCTTAGACTGCTGGCTCCCAACCTAGCATTTCAGGAGTTATAAAAGTCTCAAAGCAATATTTTAATATTAATTTTAAAAAATATATGACGGGGAGCATTTTTAGACAGTCGGGAAGCAGGGAATATAAACACATAAAAATTCCAGAAACCGCACATCACTGAAGAAGGCCTATGGAGGCATGGCCGGCTGGACTTGAACCTCACCAAGCAAAATGTTCCCAGTGCCTGAGCCCACAATGTTAAGACTCTCTTACCCTTAAGGTGAATGAGTTCAAGATGAGAGTGTTGAAGCAGAAAGGAAAATTTAAAAAAATTAAAAGGAAAAAACATTGTCTTTTTGCCCAGAATCATCTAGCTAGCAACTGTGGACAGTTGGAACTGCCCAAACTTCCTAGCAAGGAGGAGAATTCGAAGCTACAGCCCTCACCTTCCCCTCTGCACCTAGGCCTGCCAAACCACGGCCTCCCACCCACCCCACTCCTCCCCTCTATCAATCACAGAACCTTTTCCTCGGAGAGAGGAATCCGACTTCCCAACATCTTTTATAAAGATAAATGTTTTCCATTACGTATCAGCCTCAGAAACCTTCGGATCTGTAATACAAGAAAGAGTCAGGAGAGGGAGCGAGAGAAGAGAAGACAAGAGGGAAGAAGGAAAGAGGAGGGAAGAAAGGAGAAAATACAGCTCTCCTTCTATTCCATTGCTCACTGCGGATAATACCTTTGGATGCTTAGGTGCTAGGGTGCTCCCTGGTATTGAAGCCAGGTTTCTGAAACCTGTAGTTTTTATAGTTTTGAGACTCAGTTGATGGTTTCCATTTGTGGAAGATCTTGTGGCCCCAAGACTGAACTGTGTCACTTGCTAGCTTCCTGATCATAAAGGTAAAGAAGGAAAATTTCTACTGGCATCACATCGGCCATCAAAGGAAGATGGAGCTGGTTAAACACCTGGTGGGCCTTTGTGCTGCTGAGGAGAGAATGGCTACCTCACTGCACTGATGGCTAGGTGGGTGCTGGGTATACTGGGTTGCTTGGTAGAGCGGAGTTAGAATTCCCCGGCAACCAGAGAGGAAAGGGGTGAAGACAAGGAGAGAGGGGCGGCCACTAAGTGGAGCAGCAGACGCAGTGAGGATCCCCAGGCAGATTGGTAGGACCTGGAATGTCTCCTTGCTGCTGTTTGCTGTGTAAGAGGACCACAAGCCCTGACCGGTTTGGCTCAGTGGATAGAGCGTTGGCCTGCGGACTGAAGGATCCCAGGTTCGATTCCGGTCAAGGGCATGTACCTTGGTTGCGGGCACATCCTCAGTAGGGGGTGTGCAGGAGGCAGCTGATCGATGTTTCTAACTCTCTATCCCTCTCACTTCCTCTCTGTAAAAAATCAATAAAATATATTTTTTTAAAAGAGGACCACAAACCTGCCCTGTGCCCCCCAAACTATCAGTGCTCAGCACACACACGGCCAGCACGGTTTGTTCTGAGTGGAACCAAAGAGCGGCCAAGTTCCTGGTTGGGGTTGATGCCTGGGCAGAGGCCACGGAAGAGTTGTAAGAAGTACAATGTAGAGAAAGGGCCGGGAACCAGAGCTAGAGGTGATCATGAGAATGTTACCCCATCGCGCAGGAGTTCAGAGGAAGAAGGGGAAGCGGGCCCCGGCCCTGGATGGGTCCCAGCAGGGGGAGCTTTACCAACCTTCAGGATCCCGTATCCGTTCCGTCTTCTACAATACCAGCAGCCGAGGAACAGCACAAGTCCCAGGATCACCGTCAGGACGCCAATCCCTGCGATCCTGGCCCAGGAGACAGACAGATCCAGCTTGGTACGTCCTCCACACTGTGACCCCCTGCTCCTCTCTTCACAGGGACTTGCCAGCCCAGCACAGCACCACCCAGTCCCCAAGTAATTTCCCGCCACATGGCACACCGGGCAGCCACCAGGCCTCCAGCACTTGCATCCAGGGGCAGCGCCTCCTCTAGGAGCCTCTCAGGTATGTGCCAACAGGAGCCCTGCTACCCGGCATGGGCACGAGCACCCAAGTTCCTGGTGCAGGAGGTGCAGTAGCAACTGACCCTCATGTGGACAATATATTTTTTGAGGCTGAATTATCTTTTCATTGGGGCTGGTTTAAATCATTTCCCCCAACTATCAGCCCACAAAAAGGAAATGGAAATTAGCATTGACTGACCATCCACTATTAGCCAGGTGCCATGCTAAACATTTCAGCGGTCGCCAGCCGGTGGTCCGCGGGCCGCTGGTGGTCCGTGAGGTCCGAAAGGCTGGCGACCACTGCTCTAGATACATTAGCTTATTTAATTCTCACAACAGCCCTGGAAGGCAGGCACCGCTTACCGTCCCCATTTCACAGATGAGGAAATACATGCAGAGGTTAAGTGCCTTGCTGATGGTCACACAAAGATAGCATGGGATTTGAACTTGACTCCCTTGTGCCCTCTCAGCCCTATCCGTCCCCCACACCTCATTCCTTGCCCATGTCCCCTCCCTTCCTGCCTTGACTAACACATGTTCCTAGACTCAGCATCATTCCTCCCAGTGTGATGGCAACCCATGCTGCCTTCTCTCACAGGCCTCCTTGTGGGTGATCACTGTGTGCTCACCTGTTTCTTCTTGACATGGCAAGAGCTCCCAGAGGCGTTGTGTGTGTGTGTGTGTGTGTGTGTGTGTGTGTGTGTGTGTCTTCAATGTCTAGAACGAGTCAGGCACATAGGTGTTTCAAGAAATATTTCTTGAAGCTGGGTGGATGGATGAATGGATGGCCAAACAAATTAATAAAAAAAATGAACAAATGCATTATGGCTGATTACAAATTCATAATCCATAACAAAATCCATAATCCATAACAAATTCATAACACCACTCTCTCTGAAAAATGAATGAACAATTTAATGTCTTCTTAAAATAACTAACTATCTAAAATTATGTGGATTTTTGACAAAATGTGACTTTAACCTCTTGTGAGTCATTGGTACTCTAGTGAGAATACAGGGATCAGCAACATACCACAGAGCAGGTTTGGGTTTGGGATGGAGAGAGTTAATAAAGAGACAGAGAGAGCTCAGAAACCGGGCCCTGAGGGCTTAGAACTGGGGCATTCTGACTTGTAGGACTGAGAGGTCCAGGAGACTATAAGTGTCACAGGGATGCCAGAGCCCCGCCCAGCCAGGACACGTGTCCTGGGTGTATGCTCGGTGAGGCAAGCTGCTGTCCGGCCTCCACTTGCTCCAGGAATTCAGGGCAGGTGCTTGCTGCTTCCTCTGGTCTCCCCTGAGGGACTAGAAGGGGCATCTGAGAACGGAGCTGGCGGGAGGCCCCTGGAGCAGCTGAGATGAGAGGTCTGACCTCTCGGCCAGTCTGGCTGCCAAGTCAGAGAGGCCAGATGACCCCTGGAGCCAGGCGCTCTGTGGATACTTGGTAAGCGCCTCACAGCTGGCCGGCCGGGCAGGGATCACTAAACAACACAGCCCTGGGCCCAGCCCTGGGAGGAGTGTCCGGCTGCACCTGGAGCAAAGCTGCAGCCTCGCTGAGAAGGGGCAGGAGCCACGCCAGCCTCCTGGGCCCTGTGTCCAGTGTCCTTCTCAGGCCCCGGGGCTCTGCTTCCTCTGAGTAACATGGCCAGCTCACGGGCACCTGCCTGCCTTTCCACTTCACAGCATGAGCAACGGCAACAAAATGGAGAGTGCAGAGTCCTTTACCTGCGACCTGCTAGCAGTGGTTCTCAACCTTCCTAATGCCGCGACCCTTTAATACAGTTCCTCATGTTGTGGTGACCCCCAACCATAAAATTATTTTCGTTGCTACTTCATAACTGTAATGTTGCTACTGTTATGAATCGTAATGTAAATATCTGATATGCAGGACGTATTTAGGCGACCCCCGTGAAAGGATCGTTTGCCCCCCAAAGGGGTCGCGACCCACAGGTTGAGAACCGCTGTTAGAGAAAGGCTCCGCAGAGCTGGGCGGTGATGAGTCGGAGCAGCTGCAGGAGAAACAGGGTCTGACTGAGAGACCTTTGCCCAGCGCCACCTGCTGCACCACCACCATCTCAAGTCCCTGAGGGGCCAGGGCCCACCTCCCAGGGGGATGGCAGGGCAGGATACAGCTCTGACCTGATGCTGCAGGCCAGTCCCCCACATGCAGCCGAAACCCCCCACAACTCATCAGCATCTCCACCACCTTCGGGGCCACTCCCTGAGCACCAGTCTGTGCCAAGCCCCCCAAATATGGGCTTTTATTCCATCTTCATGGCAACCTCTGAGGTAGGTGGGATGTTCGTTCCGCAGCTGACACCCCAAGACTTCAGGCTGGTACAGTGCCTCAGGTTGCACACAGGTAAGTGGCAGAACCAGCTTCCACAGCGACTGGCCCCATGTACCCAGCGCGCACGTCTAGAATGTGGGCAGACCCAGTCCCCCTCGCCTGGGCCAGTGCTTTGCTGATCACCCTTCCGGGAATGAACTGTCCCATGGAGCGAGCCGTGGGCCCCGTGACGAAGGCAGCTGACTCCATTCCCAGCGGCTGCGCTGGTTCCACCGCCAGGTCTGCGGCTCTGCCCTGGACACCATGGCACAGAGCTCGCTCTGTGCCCGCTCTTCACACACAGTCACGTTGCACTCACACCCCCAGGGACTGGCCGAGAGCGGAAATCACCAGCCTATGCCGCACACCAGGAAAACCCACCCCCAGCTGGGCTGGGCCTCAGAGTGTCACCCCAATACCTCCCCCCCTCCAACCGAATCAGCCTCTTGGGTGGTGTGGTGGCGCCTACGAAACCGCATCTCTTCAAGCTCATGTGACCTGTGCCCTCACGCCTGACGCTACGAGCCTGTTGAGTCATCATGCAGAAGCCGAAACAGCATCCTACTTAACACCATGTGCAATGTAGCCCCCAAAGAGTATCCTTTAGCTCTTGGGACAATTTTTCAGAACATCTGCCCACCCACCCCGATGACCAGGCGGGACGTTAGGAAACCCACGGGGCCTTGGGGAGATGCTCCCTCGGTGTCCGCCTGGGTCTGACACTTGCTGGCCCTGCTAGTTCACTCTAGGAAGGATTTGTCAACAGCTCTTTCCCGAGGGCGAGCCGGCTGGCAGGAGCTGAAGAGAGGGTTCCTTGTCTGTCTTGTTGGAACCCCCACTCAGGGGGCGGGCTCCCCTCCTGCCACCACACCCAGACCCGCCCAGCGTCCCCGCAGCCCATGTTCCCATGACAGCACTTGCTCTTGTGAAATCATCCTCGTGCCTAACTCTCCCACGAGATCATAAGACCTTTTTCAAGGGAAGCATAGCATCTTGGGCAGGTTACACAGTGCTTCGCTCTTAGAAATGCTTCATGGATTCAAAATACCAAATGCCTTTCCAGAGGATAGTCATGAAGCAAAGGTGGAATCACAGACCTGCCCTTCATCCTCACTTGCTCTTTGGCAACTCACCTTTGTTCTGTCTGCAGACCACCTTCTGGAGTCTGAAGAAAACACCCAGACCCGCCCAGCGTCCCCGCAGCCCATGTTCCCATGACAGCACTTGCTCTTGTGAAATCATCCTCGTGCCTAACTCTCCCACGAGATCATAAGACTTTTCAAGGGAAGCATAGCACCTTGGGCAGGTTACACAGTGCTTAGCTCTTAGAAACGCTTCATGGATTCAAAATACCAAACACCTTTCCAGAGGATAGTCATGAAGCGAAGGTTCTGCCCACCGTGTGCGCCCTGGAGTCAACCGCAGGTGGAATCACAGACCTGCCCTTCATCCTCACTTGCTCTTTGGCAGCTCACCTTTGTTCTGCCTGCAGACCACCTTCTGGAGCCCGAGAGGCGTAGACAGAACATGGCCCGAGGAAGGAGGCAACTTGCTTCCAGACATGTTTTTTGGCCTGGGAACCCACAGCAAAGGCTGAAGAGCCAAGAATGCAGACCAAAATGGCCAGATCCAACTCTTTACCACCCACCATCCCTCCACTCCCCCCACTTAGCACACATTTATACACCCAGATGTCCGACTTCTCCATCCATCATTGATCCAGCTACATGCCTGTCCATCCACCCACCCGTGCACACATCTTTGTGCCCACTTGCCCATCCATGGCTGCTTCCAACTCTCCCAGCAAGTGCTCTCCCGCACCAGTCCTGTGCCGGTCCTGTGCTAGGGTCACGGGGCATGCAGAGATTAAAATGAATTAAGTTTACAATGTTCAAGAAAATCTTGGTCTAAGTCTGTATTCACTCCAGGTCACCTTCCAGGTGACTATTTGTTGAGCTCCTCCTATCAGTCAGGTGTTTCAGGCACTGGGCACAGATAGACACTGTTACTCTACCCCCTCCCACTTTACAGACGAAGAAACTGAGGCTCAGAGGTTATAGTGCAGTGGTTCTCAACCTTCTTAATGCTGCGACCCTTTAATACAGTTCCTCATGTTGTGGTGACCCCCAACCATAAAATTATTTTCGTTGCTACTTCATAACTGTAATTTTGCTACTGTTATGAATCGTAATGTAAATATCTGATATGCAGGATGTATTTTCATTGTTCGCGACCCACAGGTTGAGAACCGCTGCTAGAGAAACAAGCAAAATGCATTTTTATTATTCCTTCCTTTCCTTGGCCCAAGACTGTGGTTAATAACAGGAGTTATTTCTCTCGAGCAGTGTTATTTGATATCAATCCTTGGACACATAGGAGGCTATGGTGACCTACTGTGTGTGGCCATGCACCGCACACTTTTCAACAAAGAAAACCACCCCCTACAGGTGCCTGGTCTAGTCCACATTCACCCCCCAAAATGGGCTGAAGAAGCCCATAGCTTGACTTTCGTAATAATTTCTTGTCCCTCCCGCTGAAATCAATTTCTGCTTCTCCCTTGTTCAAGTCTCATGACTGGGATTTAAAGTGTGTGTGTGTGTGTGTGTGTGTGTGTGTGTGTGTGTGTGTGTGTGTGATGCCTGTGTGTGTGTGATGCCTGTGTGTGTGTGAAATTTAATCTATAATTTAATCAAAAATTTAATCTATAATACAAATAGATAAAAAGCTTATGAACTGCAGCGGTCGTGATTAAAGTGTGCTTGTTAAAACCCAACAGTGGTTTCTCTTCTCCCCTTGCTATTATGTATTTTTCTTTCCTCTTATTGTTCTCATGCATTTCAAAGGTCTGGTCCCCGCAGAATTATATTAATGAGCCTGTTTAGAACAGCGGGAGAGAAGTGGGCAGTAGAGTGGAGAATTCACCACATGACCCCTTCCACAGGGGCATTCCCTGTATAATTAGCCCTTCCCAGGGGTAAAAAAGACATTACAGCTGAACTCACTGATCAGCTCAGGGGAATAAGGTAGGGGTGAGCCCCGTGTTCAAAATGACAGACACGGCACTCCGTTCATTCTGGGTTAACTTGTTGTGGTGATGAAGCTCTGCCTCCAGTTCAGAGCCGTGGGGAAGCGGGAGGGACAGCAATGCCCCTCCCAGGAGAAGCAGTCCTTCCAGCGACAGACGCTGCTGCTCACAGTGGGCTCTCCCGGGGCCTCTGCTCTGCTGCTAGGCAGTCTCCAGAGAGCATCGAGGAGACTTTATGAACCTTCAGACGATGGAGAATGACAAACACGGAGGAGTTCTGTGATGGCCAAACATCAGGGTGGCGATGAGGGAGGGTGGGGGGTCACCAGGCCCCCAGCCCTGCCCTGAAGGAACAGGCCTCCCTGTGCACTGGGACCCCGGTCCTGCCCTGAAGGAACAGGCCTCCCTTTGCCCTGGGACCCTGGACCTGCCCTGAAGGAACAGGCCTCCCTGTGCACTGGGACCCTGGCCCTGCCCTGAAGGAACAGGCCTCCTCGGGCCCTGGGACCCTGGCCCTGCCCTGAAGGAACAGGCCTCCCTGTGCATGAGAAGGCAATGCTCTTACCTTCTGGATGGGGTCGTCCTCCAACTGCAGCAGCCCCGTGTGTGAAGACTGCTTCTCCTCTCTTAATCTTTCTTTTCCTCCCCCCTGGTCTTGAGTCCCATGTTAGTCATGAGTTTGGATTTCTGATGGGGTCATCTGTGATTGCTTAATTGGCGTGAATGGAACCAACTTCATTCCTCCCCTCAAAAAGTCATGGCTCACTATGGCTTGTTTTCCTTCATCCTGGGGAAGCCATTTATTTTCAACGCTGGTCCCCCCTCTGTAGGGTCGCTGGTTAAAATACAGGATGCTAGTTGCGTTGGAATTTCAGAAAAACAATAATTTTAGGACTTTAAAAGTGATGAACTGTGGCTCATTTATTAGTATAAATATGTCCCTTTTACTGAACGAGATCTATTTTTACTGAAGAGATTATATTTATTTATCTAACATTTCGATGGAACTGGGCCCCTCACAGCCTCCCTCATGCAGCCTCCAAGGGTTGAAGAGCCTTCAGGCTTAGACCTAGAGCCCATCGAGGCCCACCCCCTTCTGGTCAAGAAGAGGAAATAGAACACCCCTAAGACTTCCGAAGCTGAGCTCCCTGATTTCTTTGTGATGTTCTCAGAGATAACTGTCCCCCGGGGAGAGTCAGATAAGATTTTCTCTTTGAAGGTAGAATCTAACGGAAAGCAGGGCTGATTGAACCTGACACTACGACCTTCCCTGATTATCAAACGTGTAGATGCCAGAAGTGTTTCCGTGGGACAGACAGCTACCTCTGCTCACCAGCTCTCTCATGAACAAACCAGACAAAACACCACCAGAATCAGGCAATCTGAGCCTTCTCATCCCTGAGCTCGTAGACTAAATGGCCACTAAGTTCTCCTTCCCCATAACATATGAGGGCCCCACTCCTACCAAATCCTGTGGGTTTCCAGTGACCATTTGGGATTGTCCTGTGTGAGGACATACTGAACCAAGGCATCACTGGAAATGGCCAGGGAGAGACAGAACAGAAAGAGGGGTGTTCATCCTATTAGGTGAGACAGGGAAAGCCTTTCTGGAAAGGAGAGAAAATGTAAATTGAGACCTACATGAGAAGGAGTCAGCTATAGGAAGATGGAGGAAGAGATTGCAGACGGAGAGAAGAAGCAGTGCAAAGGCCCTGAGGCAGGATAATAGAACATGACTTGGTCTGGGTTCCCAGACCTGAGGCTGATTCAGGAGATTTTGCTCAAAAGTCCGGAAGGATACAAGCTCTTGGTGTCCACGGATTTGGGGAAAGCAGTTTCAGGCTGAACCTTGGGGCCATGCCCAGTAACTCTCACAAAGGCCTGTGGCAGGTACTGTTCTGTGGGAACCGGGGCTCGACAGCTGGGCCCCTGGATGATTGGCAGCAAGACCAGTGAGGAGGGAGGTACTGACCTGGATCTCAGGGGAGGGGAAGCTTCCAGTCTCACTCCAGTCCCCGGGTGCCTGGTGCTCATTCAGGGGCCTTGCGTGCGGGGCATTGTTCTAGCATGGAGACTGCAGAGCCGCTGGCATCTTCCCCTCCCCCAGAGGGCGCTACAGGGCCAGACCCAGCACACTGGGGACACTGTGACCTGTCTGGGGCATGCTCTCCAGTGCCTCTGCTCTTCGGAGTTTAGCAAGAAAGTCCGGCTCAGACTGTACAAGGGCATCTCTTTGGGCCTTTGGTTTGCAGCTTCTGAGGTACCCAGTCCTGACAGGGTGAGGTGCCCAGGATTGGCTGGTGGGGCTTCTTCGAATAGGGTTCCCAAGGAACCTCCGCCTGAAAATCCCACCACATCCTGTTTCCTGGAAGTGCATCTAGAAAGTAGGGCTAATAAAAGTATCTACTCCGGAGGTTAGCGGTGTGAGTTCAAAGAGATCATGCTCACCACGTGTTGACACAGTGGCTGGTACAGAATAAGTTTAGCAACATCGTGAGAACCGTACCAGGAGGCTGCCTGACCCATTACCCCGTTGGCCCAGCTCAACCTGCCTTGAGTTTAGAAGTGGCCGCCACCTCCCCTGTCCCAGCTCCTGGTTAGAACTTGCGCCAAGTCACACCTTGCTGGCCACTGACTGGCGCTCTGCTGCCACCTGGTGGGCCTGGCCTTGCACCACAAGCCCACCTGATGAAGCCGCGCTGAGGGCAGGGCACTGATTGCAGAAATGCCTCTTTGAACTTTTCAAAACCTTCTGCTCAGAGTGCTCAGGGCCAGGACCCACTGTACTCATCTTCCTGGGGACTTAGAACCTTCTTCAGTGCTGGTCACTGTTCTTAGATCGTCATAGCCTCGGGCTCCGCCCCCGAGAAGCCAGGCCAGGCCCTACTGCCCTCACTCTGCCCACTTCCAGGGACTTCCTCTTCTCCATCCCCACTCCCCCTCCGCCATACCCTCCTCAGCCCCCCATTCCTCCCACCAGGGGCTCTGGAGTCCAAACTGCCTGCAGTTCATCTTTTCAATCTGTGTGACTTTGGGGTGTGAGTGTTAGGGTCTCCTGGGAGGAACGCAGAAGGCCAACAGTGCTAAGGGATTATAAATGTATTATGTCATCTGGAGACCAGATGGGCTGAGCCCCCAAATGATGCCAGCACCCAGTGATGGGGAGTCAGAGATTTTAAAGGACTCTAGGCGGGCTTTTCCGGGCAGGCGGAGAGTTCTCTGGGCGGTCAGGGTCCCGGGGATCCTGGGAAGGTCGGGAGAGGAAGGAGAATGGTCTTAGCAAGTGGAAAGTGATCAAAGCGAAAGGGAATGTCCATGGTGAGGTGGCCTAGAGGTCCATTCCCAGGGGAGGGGGCATCGATTCAACTATTTGATCAGACCTAACAGTGGGTTCTTGCTCCTTCACACACACCCCAACAGAAAATTCTAGACTGTGATCAATGGAGGACATCGCTGTGAGTGGGGTTGATGCTGCTGCCCTTTCGTGGGAGACGTGGAACAAACAGAACTGGCTGTGTAGGCGGCCGCGAGGACAGGTAGGCACACCTGCGGCGGCTGCAGGGTCCTGGACCGACCAAATGGCCTTCAGCCCCAGCTCCTGTTACACCTGTGTGACCCTGGGCACGTTACGTAACCTCTCTGAGCTTCAGCAATCTCATCTACAAAATGGCAATAAATAAAAATTACAAAATTGCTGTAAAAATTAAATGAGAAAAGCATCCAGCACAGAGCGTGGCAAGTTGCTGACGTGTGAGAAAAGCGGATGCCACTGGGACTCTCCTGCAAACGTGCCAACAGCCTTGCGAGGGAGGGATAGCGGCTCATCCCCTCAACTCCGGGTCAGCTGTGGCCTGAGCGCGGTTGCTGCTCATCAGCTGAGTTACTGCCTGCGGAGCCCAGGGCCTGGGGCCGAGCAGCTCCGAAGGTGGAGGCCGTGGTGAGATGGAGACGGACAGAATGAAGTCTGTGCACATGGGCGCCCACCAGGAAAGCCCAGCAGCCTGGGGGCACCTGGAGGACAACCGGAGCCCCTCCTCCCTGAGACACAAGAGCAGGAGTGGCCGCTGCTGCCTCGGGCTGGATTCCCGGGAAGGAGCTGGGGGGACGCCGTCACTTTCCACCCCAGTAGGAAAGTCGTCCCCGGAGAACGAGCATGGTCCCCCACACAGGCACAGACGCTGGGGCGGGGTGAGCACGGTGGCCCAGGTCCCCACGCTCCGGTGGCAGAGAAGAGCCCAGTAAATCAGAGACGGGACTCAAACACCCCTGGCCGCTCTGACCAGTGTCTCTGAAGGAGGGTGGGCTTGCAGGCCTGGATTGGAATGACTTTTGAGGTGGAAAGTAGTGAGGGGTCAACCTCAGTGTCCACTGCGATGTCACCCCGGATTCCTGCCCAGGACTCAGCAGGAGTGTGGGCCCTTCTTGGGGCAGGGGGCACAGGAGAGGGTTCTCGGAGGAGGAAGAGCTTCTTTGGAGTCTGGAAAGGTAAGCAGGGTTCACAGGTGTGAGGTGGGAGGGGGGCAGTCTAGTCAGGACTCAGGGTGCCAGGGGAAGGTGACACCCAGGTGGAGGCGGGGCTCAGAGGCGCCGCACAGCCTGGCAGGTTTGGGGAACGGTCAATAGCTCTATCCTGGCTGGAGCTCAAAGTACCAGAAAGAAAGTGCTGCCCCGAGGCCTGGGGCCTGAATCTCGAGGCTCCAGGAGCCCATGCTGAGGCTGATGGACTTACTCTGCAGGCTGTGTTGAGTCACAGAAAGGTTTTTAGCAAAGGGGAAAAATGGGGCTGACCAGACGTGGGGTCATGAAAATATCTTCCTCCCAGGTGGCTGCGAGGCTTACACGTGTTGTTGTGTGTGAACACATTTTGTAAACGGTACACCATACTGACAGGCGCTCTAGGAGCAGCAGCTTGTGCTCAAACGCAGGGCGTTGGACTGGTGGCCTGGAGCGGTGGATGGGAGAAAGCCCGGGCTTTGGATTCTGGTTCAAATGCTGGCTACAGCAAGGACTGGTTGTGTGTCCTAAATTACCCAAGACGCTCAGCCTCAGTTTCTTCATCTGCAGAATGGGAACACATTAGCTGTGTCTCGGGGAGGCTGTGGGGTGAGGGTTCGTGCGTCTGGCAGGGAGTAAGCCCTTGTGTCAGGGTTCTTTGGTTGCTAGCAACAGAAGCTCAACTCGGGCTACTTATATAAGGGAGGTTGTGAAGGTGTCCCACAGAACTAACAATAAGTCTGAGCAAAGCAGGTCTGAAGAAGGAATGGAACTGAGCAGCCCTGTGGACACAGGTAGAAGGAATTAATGGGTGATCTTTCCAGTTGTTGCCATTAGGAGGTAATCAGCTCTAACCACGTTCATCCTTGTTTGTCTGCGCACAGTAATTAGATTCCTTGGAGGATCTTGTTTGGGTGGCTGGGGTCTCGTGCCAAATCCGTGCCGGGCAGGGAATGGTCTGGAGCGGGGGTGCAGGGAGTGTGGTATTTAACACTCCCTCCAGGATGGTGAAACAGGGAAGGGGAAATTTCCAGAGGGAATAAGAAGGAAGGGATGCGAGAGAGACAAAGACCGAGCTGTTCTCTACAGCGTTCGTAAAATGGTGGCCGGTGAGTTACATGGGGCTCAGGCTCGGCTTTCTCCCTGAGCATCTCCCTGGTCTTTGCTGCTTTCTGAGAGAGGAAATCCTGCAGGAGCCTGTGTAAGGCTGCCAGGTGCGCCTAGGGAGCACTGACCGAAGTGCAGGAGGCTGACAGCAGAACCCACCTACCCCAAGCGTCTCTACTTGGGCCTTTCCCATGAGAGATACAAGGGTAAACTAGAAGCAGGGGTGAATACAGGGGATAAATAGAAGCAGGGGTGAATACAGGGGTAAACTAGAAGCCAGGGTTCAAGTCCTATCTTTGCAGGTTTTGGTTTTGTGCTATGTGACCTTGGACAAGTTACCTAACCTTTTTGAGCCTCAGTTGGCTCGACTGTACAATGGGGATAATACTTTTTTAAGTTTAAGATTATCCTTAGTTGCTTAGTTTCTTCCAGGTTGCGAAGAGAGACCCAACGTGGCTTCAGATGAGGCAGAGAAAGGTATTCTCAGGAAGAACAGGACATTTTCTAGGCTGAGCTTGTCGCTGCTTCGTGGAGGCCCGGGGCAAGCCCGTCTTCATTAAGGAGATGGTGGCCGCTGTAGACGAGTCAGCAAAGGGCACCTCTGCTCCTTCTGAGACTTCCCGTCTCTCACACAGATAACGTGTCCCTAATGGAACACGCCCGCCCATGGGGCAACGTAGCACCCGCTGGGTGGCTTAAACTCCAGGAGTTTATTGTCCCGCAGTCTGGAAGCTACGCCTCTGAAAGCAGGGTGTCACCCGAGCTCCCTCTGAGCCCTGGGAGAACCCTTCCGGCTTCTCCAGCGTCTGGCAAGCCCGTCTTCATTAAGGAGATGGTGGCCGCTGTAGCGACGAGTCAGCAAAGGGGACCTCTGCTCCTTCTGAGACTTCCTTACGCCTCTGAAAGCAGGGTGTCACCCGAGCTCCCTCTGAGCCCTGGGAGAACCCTTCCGGCTTCTCCAGCGTCTGGTGTTGGCTGGGAGTCCCTGCATCCCTTGACTTGCAGATGCATCGCACCTGTCTCTGCCTCGGTTGTCCCGCATCTGTCTTCTCTGTGTCCGTCTTCACATGGTGTTGACCTCTGTCTGTGTGTCTGTGTCTCCTTATCAGGACACCAGTCACATCAGATTAAAGACTCACCCTTCTCCAATAGGACCTCATCTTAACTAACTACGTCTGCCATGATCCTGTTTCCAACTAAGGTCACGTTCCAAGGTGCTGGGGGTTAGGATTTCATGTGTGTTTTGGGGGATACAATTCCACACAGAACAGAGAGTCTCACAGGCTGCCCAGCGGGGATGTGGTGAGTGTTACATGAGGTGATATACATACAGTGTCTACCATGATGTCGCAGAAAATAAAGTGGTTTTCCCATAGTTCAGTGGTCCTCACAGTGCAGTCTCAACAAGCAGCCTCAACACTCTCCAGCCCCCCTGAACCCACCCACCCCAAGACCTGCTGAATCAGAAACTCAGACAGGAGGTCCCTGTCTGCTTTAACAAGTCCTCCGGGTGATGCTCACACAAGCGAACGTTGGAGAACCATTGGTTTTATTCCGTTATCTGGCCCAACAGGAGGCCCCTGTCTGCTTTAACAAGTCCTCCAGGTGATGCTCACACAGCGAATGTTGGAGAACCATTTGTTTTATTCAGTTCTCTGGCCCGGGCAGAAGTGAGGCTGATGAGGAGAAGCCCTGGGAAAACCCCTCCCAGCTCTGGAGCCACCCTCAGCTTCCCAGGAAAGCCGTCCGAGCAGCCCAGGCCTGGACCTCCATTCCTTAGAGCCAGGGTGTCCCTTAAGCTGCCCCTCCCTGGCCTTGGGCCAGTCCACCCGGCATGTTGACCCCTCGGTGTTGGGCCAGGTGTGGTCTGCTAGACCGTGTCTTGGTGGGAACGTGCTCGACCTCACAATCTGGGGGTAGTAGCTCTAAGGACAGGGGCACGCCCGCCCTTCCACCAGACATCACCCAGCCCTGCCCGCTGCTCTCTGCGGGACGACGGGGCTGGGCTCAATGAGTTTTAGGTGATAAGTCCTCTCCTCCTAGGGCAGAGGCAGAGACACAGAGAAGTGAGAGACCCGCCCGGGCCACACAAAGGTCTGTGGCAAAGCCCAGCCCAGAGCCCAGTGTGCCTGGTGCCTCCAAAGAGTTCTTCCCACTCGTGTTGCAAGGCCCACCCTGGCCGTGCATTTGCTGGTCCCCTGACATGCTTAGGCAAGTAACCGCCATGTTGGTTCTGAACTAAGCAGGGCCACCATCTTTGACAGAAAACGACTGAACAGGAGGCTAGGGACCCAGCTCTGAGGGCAGAGTGTGTCCAAGGGTGGACCTAGCAGGCACTCCAGGCTCCCTTTCCCATCCCACCCCCCATGACAGCCTGTGTCCTCTGGCTCCATTTCAGTTCCCCTGAGCGTGGGACTTTGAAGTTCTAATCTCCAGCTTTCCAGGCTGCTTCAAGCAGGAAAGGAAGGGACAGATGGTGGCGGTCAGGGGCTGCAGCATCTGGTCCAGGGCTCTGGACATCAGCACCTCCCGTGCCCCCGGGGCCCTGGTGGCTGCTGGCTCCTTGCCTTGGAGTTGATGCTTCCTGTGATCAAAGGCCTCCCTCACTCGGTCTCTCTTGCTTTTTTCTTTCCTCCGGCCTCCCTGAGAGCTAAACACCCAACTTCTGGACAGGATGCTGTTTCGTGGGCAGGTGTGGGCCTTCCTCTTCTCCTCTCCCCACCCCGGGGAGTGCCGGCCTGGGCGCCCCCGTCCGGGCCTGGGCCAAGTTACAGCCCAGGCTCCCGGGAACGATCTCTCCTTCCTTCTCCCTGAGGGAACAATGACTCAGTCACTGAGTCTCCTTCCAACCCCTCCGGTCACAACGCTTAGTGTAAAAGCATGTGACATGGGGACTGTGTGTGAGTGTGAGTGTGGGTTTTACTTCAGGAATCCGAAATTTTACCTCATTTATCCCTTTTCTAACACTCTTCCTTTCTTTCGATCTGCATTTCTTACCTATATCATTTTCCTTCTCTCTGGAGAACCTCTTTTAACGTTCTGTGCCAGATCTACTGGCAACACATCCAATCTCTGTCTGAGAAAGTCATTTCTCCTTCACTTCTGCAGGATGATTTCACAGACACAGAATTCCAAGTTGGTTTTTGTTCTCAGCACTTTAAATGTGTCACTCCCTCTCTTCTTGCTGTCACGGTTTCTGAGAAGATGGATGTGATTCCTGTCTTTGCCCCTCTATCGGTCAGGTGTGTTTTTTCCCCCCTCTGGCTTCTTTCAAGATTTTTTCTTAATCTTTTATGTTCTGCAGACTGCATATGATATATGCCTAGGTATAGGGTTTTTTATGTTGCTTTCTGTTTGGTTGGTTTGGGTTAGGTTTTTATCTGTTTGTTTGTTTGTTTGATTTATCCTGCTTGGTGTTATTCTCCGAGCTTCTCGGATCTGTTGTTAATTTGGGGAAATTCTCAGTCATATTTCTTCAAATACTTTTTCTGTTCCCTTTATCTCTTTCTTCTCCTTCTGGTGATATTTTTAAGAATAACGTAAGAGGTCTTTTCCCCCTTTAAAATGTTGTACTGATGGATGAGTTACTGTGTGTCCAACGTGAAAAGGACTGTTAGGCTTACAAGCACCATTGCAGCCTCCCCCTCGGCCTTCGCCCCGTAGAATGCAGTGGGCACCTGGGGGGAACCCCCACTTCCCCACGAAGACATGGTTAAACTTGTCTCCAAGTCCAGCGGCTGGCCTCGTGGGAAACCAGCCCCTCCCCAGGTTTTAGTGCTCTCCCCGCATCACTCTCATGCTTCTGCCCCTGCTCTCCACACCCGCTGACCCGATTCGTCCTCATGTCGCTTCGGAAGCAAAGACAAGCACCTTCCGTGGTTCTCACCAGTCAGAGCACCACGTGCTAACAGTGCTTAGGAGCAAAGGACGCTGATGTCTGCCATTTAGTAAAAAATGTGCCAAAAGTAAGATGGGTTGATGGATGAATACAAGAATGCACAGATGATTACATGTGGAATACGTTTCATAAGGTGTAGTTGGCACATTGAGGTAGTGGGTATATGAGTGATGGCTGTTTAACGTTTTCAGCTTCCCTGTATATTTGAAAATGTTCACGATCAGATTTGGGGGCAGGGGAGTCCAATACACCAAGCATCTTATGATGTTTGTAACCTGAATGAAAATGGAAGTGGTTGGAAGAAAGGGATCACAGGCACCCAGCCTTCTGGAGACTTGCTCATTCTGTTCCCTTCCTTTCCCTGATCCCTCACTTGCAGTAAAACCAACAAAATCCTGCCCCTCTTCTAGCAGGGTAGCTCCATCAACCCCCACTCCCTCCTTTTTGTAGACTCGCTACAAAAGAAACACCGTACGTTGCCTGAAAGGCACCTGAGAGCAGTCTTCTCTGTCTCCTGTGAGGAACTGTGTCAACCCACCTCCGTAAGCCACCTCAGCTCTGAACTTGACCCACCTGCCCGGAGCAGAACCAGATTTCTCCTAAATCTCGCCTCTGCTTCTCTCTGAACACTGGCTAGCAGGGAGCATGGGGATTTACACTTTTCTCACTCTCGTGGGACTGTTAGACATTGGCAAAGTCTAAGACATCACGGGACCTGTACTTTACATCCCTGTGACTATTTTGTAAGTACCAATTTGTACTTCTTAATCCCTTCACCTTTCACCCTTCCCTATGGCAACCATCAGTCTGTTCTCTGTATCTATGAGTCTGTTTGATCCTTTATATTAGGGGTCCTCAATGTTCCCATTTTGTTTTTTTACTTCAAAATAAGATACGTGCAGTGTGCATAGGAATTTGTTCATAGTTGTTGTTTTTTTTTAAACTATAGTCCGGCCCTCCAACGGTCTGAGGGACAGTGAACTGGCCCCCTGTTTAAAAAGTTTGAGGACCCCTGCTTTATATAGTCCTTTAGAGTCGACATATAAGTGAAATCATATGGTATTTGTCTTTCTCTGACTGACTTATTTAACTTAGCATAATACCCTCTAGGTACATCTATACTGTCACAGATGATAAGATTTCATTTTTTACAGCCAAGTAATATGCCACTTTATATATGTACCACCACTTTTTTATCCATTCGTCTATTGATGGGCACTTGAGTTGCTTCCATATCTTGGCTAAGGTAAATAATGCTGCAATGAACATAGGGGTGCATATATTCCTTTGAATTAGTGTTTTGAGTTTCTTTGAATGTATACCCAGTAGTAGAATCACTGTTGGGTCATAAGGCAACTTTATTTTTTATTTTTTCAGGACCCATAATACTGTTTCCATAGTTGCTGCACCAATCTGCATTTCCACTGATGGTGCTAAAGAGTTTCCTTTTCTTTATATCCTCACCATCACTGTTGTTTGTTGATTTATTGATGATAGTCATTGTGATAGGTGTAAAGTAATATCTCAGTGTGGTTTTAATTTGCATTTCTCTGATAATTAGTGACATTGAGCATCTTTTCATATGTCTATTGGCCATCTGTATGTCCTTTTAGAAAAAGTGTCTATTTAGGTTTTCTGTCCATTTATAAATTGGGTTGTTTAGATTTTTGGTATCGAATTGTATGAGTTCTTTATAACTTTTGGATGTTAACCCTTCATCAGATATATCATTGGCGAATATTCTCTTCCATTCAGTAGGGTGTATTTTTGTTTTGTTGTTGGTTTCCTTTGCTGTGCAAAATATTTTTAGTTTGATATAGACCCCTTTGTTTATTTTTTATTTTGTTTCCCTTGCCCCAGGCGATATATCAGAAAAAAAACATTGCTACAAAAATATCCAAGATTTTACTGCTTATGTTTTCTTCTTGGAGTATTATTGTTTTTGAGTCTTACATTTAATTCATTTTGAGTTTGTTCTTGTATATGGCATAAAGTTTCTTTTTTATAATGTTTTGTTATTTTGCATATATCTGTTCAATTTTCCCAACACCATTTATTGAATAGACTGCTTTAATCCTATTGTATGTTCTTACCTCATTTGTCAAATATTAATTGACCATATATGCATGGGGTTTTTTCGGAGCTCTCTATTCTGTTTCATCCATCTGCTTTTATGCCAGTGCCATGCTGTTTTTATTACTATAGCCTTGTAGTACAGTTTGATATCAGGTAGTGTAATACTTCCAATGTTGTTCTTCTTTTTCAAGATTGCTGTGGCTACTTGGGGTCTTTTGTGATTCCATACAAAACTTTTGATTATTTGTTCTAGTCCTGTGAAAAACTTCATAGGCATTTTGAAAGGAATTGCATTGTCTATAGATTGCTTTGAGTAGTATGGACATTTTAATGACGTTAATTCTTTCTATCCATGAGCACGGTATATGCTTCCATTTATCTGTATCTTCTTCAATTTTTTTTTTTTTTTTTTTACTATCTTATAATTTTTTAAGTACAGGTTAAATTTAATTTTGGGTATTTTATTTTGTTTTACTTTTGATGCAATTGTAAATGGGATTGTTTTCTTAGTTTCCCTTCCTGATACTTAATTATTGCTGTATGAAAATGCAACTGATTTCTGAATGCTTATTTTGTATCCTGCCACTTTACTGAGTTAATTTGCCAGTTCTAGTAGTTTTTTAGTGGAATCTTTAGGGTTCTCTATATACAATATTACACCTTCTAGAAGTAATAACAGTTTTACTTCTTCCTTTCCAATTTGGAGGCCTTCTATTTCTTCTTCTCTGATTGGTGTGGCTAGGACTCCCAGTACTATGTTGAATAAGAATGGTGAAAGTGAACCTCTCTCTCTTGTTTCTAATCTTCAGGAAAATGCTTTTAGTTTTTCCTTACTGAGTATGATATTGGCTGAGGGTTTGTCATATATGGCATTTAGTATGTTGAGATATGCTTCCTCTATTTCCACTTTACTGAGAGTTTTTATCATAAATGGGTCCTGGATTTTATCAAATGCTTTTCTGAATCTATTGAGATAATCATATGATTTTTATCCTTCATTTTGTTTATGTGGCATCATGCATTAATTGATTTGCACATATAGTACTAATCTTGCATCCCAGGGACAAAAAACCCTATTGATCATGGTGTATTTCTGCTGAATTCAGTTTGCTAATATTTTGCTGAGGATTTTTCCATCTATGCTCATCAGGGATATTGACCTATAATTTTCTTTCTTTGTAGTGTCTTTACTTGGCTTTGGAAATAGGATAATGTTGGCCTCATTAAATGAGCCTGGGAGTCTTCTCTCCTTTTGAATTTTTTGGAGTCCTTTGAGAATAGCAGGTGTCATTTTTCTTTGAATGTTTGGTAAAATTTACCTGTGAAGTCCTTGAGTCCAGGACTTTTGTTTGTTGGAAGTTTTTTTTATTACTGATCGATTTTATTAGTTGTAATGGGTCTGTTCAGGCTTTCTGCTTTTTTCAGATTCAGTTTGGAAGATTATATGTTTCTAGGAATATGTTTATTTGTTCCAGATTGTGCAGTTTGTTGGCATGTAGTTGTTAACAATATTTTCTTATAATCTTTTGTGTTTCTGTGGTGTCAGTTTTATTTCTCCTCTTTCATATCTGATTTTATTTATTTGAGTCCTCTTTCTTTTTCTTCCTGATGAGTCAGGTTAAAGGTTTATCATCTTGTTTATCTTTTCAAAGAACCAGCTCTTGGTTTTATTATGATCTCATATTATTTTTTATTTTTTTAAATATATTTTTATTGATTTCAGAGAGGAAGGAAGAGGGAGAGATAGAAACATCAATGATGAGAGAGTATCATTGATCAGCTGCCTCCTGCACGCCCCCCACTGGGGATCAAGCCTGCAACCCGGGCATGTGCCCTTGACCAGAATTGAACCCGGGACCCTTCAGTCCATATGCTGATGCTCTATCTACTGAGCCAAACCAGCTATGGCTATATTATTTTTTTAAATATATTTTATTGATTTTTCACAGAGAAGAAAGGAGAGGGATAGAGGGATAGAGAGTTAGAAACATCGATGAGAGAGGATGAGAGAGAAACATCAATCACTGCCTCCTGCACACCTCCTACTGGGGATGTGCCTGCAACCAAGGTACATGCCCTTAGCTGGAATCGAACCTGGGACCTTTCAGTTCACAGGCCAACGCTCAATCCACTATATTAGGGCATGCTATATTATTTTTTTTAGACTCTATTTTGTTTATTTCTGCTCTGTTCTTTATTATTTCATTTCTTCTACTCAGGGCTTTGTTTGTTGTTCTTTTTCTAGTTCCTTTAGGTGTAAGGTTAAATTGTTTACTTGAGATTTTTTAGGTAGGCCTGCAATGCTATGAAAGCAGTCTTCTTAGTACTGCTTTCGCTGTGTCCCATAGATTTTGTGTTCTTGTATTTTCATTTTTTCTCAAGGTATCTTTTGGTTTCTTCCTTAATATCATTGTTAACCCAGTCATTGTTTAGTAACATGTTATTTAGCCTCCATGTGTTTGTGTGTTTTTCAGTTTTTCTCTTATAATTGATTTCTAGTTTCATACCATTGTGGTTAAAGAAGATGCTTGATATGATTTAAACCTTCTTAAATTTGTTGAGACTTGTTTTGCAGCCCAACATCTGGTTTATCCTAGAAAACATTCCTTGTGCACTTGAAAAGAATGTATATTTGGCTGCTTTGGAGAGAAATGCTCCGAAAACATCAATTAAACCCATCTGGTCTAATGTGTCTGTGAAGGCGCTGTTTTTTATTTTCTGACTGAAAGATCTATCCATTGATGTCAATAGGGTGTTAAAATTCACTACTATGGCTGTATTACTGTCAGTTCCTGCCTTTATGTCCATCAAGATTTGCTTTATATATTTAGGTGCTCCTACGTTGGGTGCACCATTTAGTTCACAAGGGTTATATCCTCTTGTTGGCTTGATTCCTTGAACATTATGTAATGTCCTTCTTTGACTCTTATTATAGCTTTGTTTTAAAGTCTATTTTGTCTGATACAAGTATTGCTCCTTCAGCCTTTTTTTCCCATTTGCATGAAATACTTTATTTCATCCTTTTACTTTCAGTCTGTGTGTACCTTTCATTCACGATCGACAATGACAGATTGAAACGCATGCGTGCTATTGGCGCCAGCGAGAGCTTTATATGTATCGCACATGCTCCAGTCCACTTAGCCTTTTATATATATAGAATAAACTTGCTTAATTAGACCTGCTTTCTGATGTAGCTAAACTTTTTCCAGCCCAGTGAAGCACCCCAACTTCTCTTTCAGGTAATTGTCAGCAACACAGCAGTAAATATCAACACAAAGCAGATTATTATTGTAGATCATGCAGGGAGAACAAAGGGTAAAATATTTAACTGCAGCAGTGTTTGACTATATTCTGTGCAGTGAGAAAACCTGAAGTCATTTTCAAGGTCCACCATTTCTTCTTTTCAGTCGGGTCAAGTTTCTAAACTTTCTAAATCTCCGTTTTCCAGCTAATGAAAAGAAAATAGGATTCTACTGAGTTTTTTTTTTATTCTGGGATTTATTTACCTTCTATAGCTGTCATTGGAGCTGAGAGCCAGCTCCAGCTCTGAGGCCGTGGCTGGCTGAAAGCAAGTATCTGGGTTTGTTTAGCTTCTATAATTGAAACACTGTTGCATTCACTGGCGCTCCCAGCTCTGAGCCCGCTGCCGGCTGAAAGCAGGTATCTGGGGTTAGTTTAGCTGCTATAATTGAAACATTGTTGCTTTTGGAGCTCAGAGCCGGGCTGTGGCAGGTGGGGAACCTTGGCTTCCTCCATCACTGGAGCAAGCAAACCTCCTGCTTGCTTCAGCTACGTGGCTGCCAGCTGCCATCTTTGTTGGCAGTTAATTTGCATATCTCGCTGATTAGCCAATGGGAAGCATAGCGGAGGTACGGTTAATTACCCTTTTTGTCTTTTATTAGATAGGATATATATATATTCATTCTTGATTTTAGAGAGGGAGAGGGAGAGAGAGCTAGAAACATCAATGATGAGAGAGAATCATTGATCAGCTGCCTCCTGCACATCCACTATTGGGGATTGAGCCCACAACCCAGGCATGTGCCTTTGATGAGAATCAAACTCAGGACCCTTCAGTCCACAGGCTAATGTTTTATCCACTGAGCCAAACTGACCAGAGCTAAAGTGATTTTTGACAGGTATGTATTTCTTGCCATTTTATGCTTTATAACCATGTTCCTCTTTTTCTTTTCTTTCTTCTTCTTAAAGAAGTCTCTTTAACATTTTTTGTAATACTGGTTTGGTGATAATTAATTCCTTTAGCTTTTATTTGTCTGGGAAGCTCTTTATTTCTCCTTCAATTTTAAATGATAGCCTTGCTGAGTAGAATAGTCTTGGTTGTAGGTCCCTGCTTTTCATCACTTTAATATTTTGTACCAATCCCTTATGGCCTGAAATGTTCCTGTTGAAAAATCAACTGACAGTTTTATGGTAGCTCCCTTTTAGGTAACTGTCTTTATCTTGCTGCTTTTAAGGTTCTATCTTTGTCTTTAACTTTTGCCATTGTAATTTTGATGTGTCTTGTTTTGTTTTGTTTTTAATATTTTTATTAATTTTTTACAGAGAGGAAGGGAGAGGGATAGAGAGTTAGAAACATCGATGAGAGAGAAACATCGATCAGCTGCCTCCTGCACACCCCCTACTGGGGATGTTTCCACAACCAAGGTACATGCCCTTGACCGGAATTGAACCTGTGACCCTTCAGTCCTCAGGCCGGCACTCTATTTACTGAGCCAAACTGATTAGGGCTGATGTGCCTTGTTTTGAGCCTCATTGGGATCATCTTGTTTTGGACTCTCTGCACTTCTTGGACTTTTGTATCTTTTTTTCTTTACTAAGTTTGGAGTAGATTTTAGTCATTATTTCTTCAAATAGGTCCTCAATCCCTTGCTTTCTCCTCCTTCTGGTACCACTATGATGAGGATGTTGTTAAAATTGATGTCCCAGAGGTCCCTTAAACTATCTTCATTTTTAAAAATTCTTTCTTCAGCTACGTGGCTGCCAGCTGCCATCTTTGTTGGCAGTTAATTTGCATATCTCGCTGATTAGCCAATGGGAAGCATAGCGGAGGTACGGTTAATTACCCTTTTTGTCTTTTATTAGATAGGATATATATATATTCATTCTTGATTTTAGAGAGGGAGAGGGAGAGAGAGCTAGAAACATCAATGATGAGAGAGAATCATTGATCAGCTGCCTCCTGCACATCCACTATTGGGGATTGAGCCCACAACCCAGGCATGTGCCTTTGATGAGAATCAAACTCAGGACCCTTCAGTCCACAGGCTAATGTTTTATCCACTGAGCCAAACTGACCAGAGCTAAAGTGATTTTTGACAGGTATGTATTTCTTGCCATTTTATGCTTTATAACCATGTTCCTCTTTTTCTTTTCTTTCTTCTTCTTAAAGAAGTCTCTTTAACATTTTTTGTAATACTGGTTTGGTGATAATTAATTCCTTTAGCTTTTATTTGTCTGGGAAGCTCTTTATTTCTCCTTCAATTTTAAATGATAGCCTTGCTGAGTAGAATAGTCTTGGTTGTAGGTCCCTGCTTTTCATCACTTTAATATTTTGTACCAATCCCTTATGGCCTGAAATGTTCCTGTTGAAAAATCAACTGACAGTTTTTAGCTCCCTTCCTTTTAGGTAACTGTCTTTATCTTGCTGCTTTTAAGGTTCTATCTTTGTCTTTAACTTTTGCCATTGTAATTTTGATGTGTCTTGTTTTGTTTTGTTTTTAATATTTTTATTAATTTTTTGAGAGAGAGGAATGGAGAGGGAGAGAGAGAAAAACAAAACATTAATGCCAGAGTGAAACATCGATCGGCTGCCTCCTGCATGCCCCCTACAGGGGACTGAGCCCTCAACCTACCAAGGTACATGCCCTTGACTGGAATAGAACCCAGGACCCTTCAGTCCGCAGGCCAACGCTCTATCCACTGAGCCAAACTGATTAGGGCTGATGTGCCTTGTTTTGAGCCTCATTGGGATCATCTTGTTTTGGACTCTCTGCACTTCTTGGACTTTTGTATCTTTTTTTCTTTACTAAGTTTGGAGTAGATTTTAGTCATTATTTCTTCAAATAGGTCCTCAATCCCTTGCTTTCTCCTCCTTCTGGTACCACTATGATGAGGATGTTGTTAAAATTGATGTCCCAGAGGTCCCTTAAACTATCTTCATTTTAAAAAATTCTTTCTTTTTATTAAAAATTCTTTTATTTTATTAAAATTCTCTCTTTGTTGCTCTGATTGGGTGTTTTCTGCTACCTTGTCTCCCAAATCTCTGACTTGATCCTGTGCTTCATCTAACCTGAGGTGTATTCCTTCTCATGTATTCTTTATTTCAGATATATTCTTCTTTTCTGACTGATTTTTGTAATGGTTTCTTTGTCCTTTTTTTATGTTTACTATCTCTTTGTTTAAGGTCTTACTGAGTACATCCATTCTTCCCCTAAGTTCCTTGAATATCCTTATAATCATTGTTTTGAACTCTATCTGATAGGTTGCTTACCTTCATTTCATTTAGTTAGAGATTTCTCCTGTTCTTTTATTTGGGGCATACTTCTTTGTCCCTCCATTTTGGCTGCTTCTCTAATTGTTTCTGTGGATTACGTATGTCGGGAGAGGGAGAGAGAGCTAGAAACATCAATGATGAGAGAGAATCATTGATCAGCTGCCTCCTGCACATCCACTATTGGGGATTGAGCCCACAACCCAGGCATGTGCCTTTGATGAGAATCAAACTCAGGACCCTTCAGTCCACAGGCTAATGTTTTATCCACTGAGCCAAACTGACCAGAGCTAAAGTGATTTTTGACAGGTATGTATTTCTTGCCATTTTATGCTTTATAACCATGTTCCTCTTTTTCTTTTCTTTCTTCTTCTTAAAGAAGTCTCTTTAACATTTTTTGTAATACTGGTTTGGTGATAATTAATTCCTTTAGCTTTTATAATAATTTTATGGTTGGGGGTCACCACAACATGAGGAACTATATTAAAGGGTTGAGCATTAGAAAGGTTGAGAACCACTCTTCTAGGTGATCCGGTCGTGGCATTAGGAAGGTTGAGAACCACTCTTCTAGGTGATCTAGGAATGTTTCTTGTGTGGGTCATGTGAACCCTCCTGTTATAGTTGAATCTTGGTTTCTATTTGCCCATGTGTAGGTGGGGTTAATCCTTCGCAGGCTGGCTGACTATGAGGATCAACTTTGACCACAGTGTTTAACAGTGATGGCGAACCTATGACACTCATTTTTTTAGTTGATTTTTCTTTGTTAAATGGCATTTAAATATATAAAATAAATATCAAAAATGTAAGTCTTTGTTTTACTATGGTTGCAAATATCAAAAAATTTCTATATGTGACACGGCACCAGAGTTAAGTTAGGATTTTTCAAAATGCTGACACGCCGAGCTCAAAAGGTTCGCCATCACTGGTGTATAAGCTACTGTGTGGGGCTGACCCCATGAAACAGAATTTGCCCGAGCAGCATCTGGTGCCTGTTGAGATCTCTTTTTGGGTGTGCTGCTTGTGGAGCTGATTGGGTTGTGCTCTGATGTGGTGTGAATCTCAACCCAAAATATGTTGATTGTGTGTCCCCTGGGGAGGAACTCAGGTGCAGGTCTATGTCAGGCACTGCCTGTGAACAGCCCTGGGCTACCTGCTTGTAGCTACAAAGCAATGCACAGGTTGAGAACCGCTGACCCAGAAGGTGATTGGAAAGACTGTGCTGGGTGTGTGTGGGATTGGCCAAGTGGCACACCAACGCTGGCTTCTACCGGCACCAAGCCTCAGGCCAGGTCAGGAAAAGGCCCAAGATACCCCAAGAACCCCCTCCTCTTGCTGGCTTCCTGTTAGGCTCAATCACTGCAAGAGCCTCTGGCAGCATGTGAATTGCGTGAAGTAGGTTCTCGGTGAATCACTAGTTTGGGCTGAGTGGTGCTCACCATATTGGTACAGACTCAAACTTCACGCCAGTGCCTGAACTGAGGCCACTCAGCAAATGTCTCAGGGTGCACCAAGGCCGGCTGCTACCTGCTGGGTACCTGCAGACCTTTGTGGTGGGTGGGGTTTCTCAGAGTCTTCAGGGTGAGGCCAGCAGAGTTTATCAGGCCCAAACAGTTCAAGATTTGGCCATGTGAAGGGAAGGCTCTGCACAAGTACCGGTCATTGTGCAGGGGGAAAATGGCCCTCACCCTAGAGCTGAACGACTCATTCTCTCCCTCCTTTTTTTTTTTTTAATATATTTTTATTGATTTCAGAGAGGAAAGGAGAGAGAGATAGAGATAGAAACATCAATGATGAGAGAGAACCATTGATCGGCTGCCTCCAGCATGCCCCACACTGGGGATCGAGCCCACAACCAGGACATGTGCCCTGACCAGGAATCAAACCATGACCTCTGGTTCATAGGTCAATGCTCAACCACTGAGCAATATTGGCCAGGCTCTCTCCCTCCTTAAGAGCCTTCCAAGAGAGGCTGCCTAGGGGGCTCAAGCTGGCCATAAACAGCTGACTTCTATGCAGGGCTCATGCTTGACAAGGGGTGCCACCAGGAGTTGGGAGGGTGGAGCTAGTGGCTCTCCTGTTGGGTGGCAGCACTGGTCAGCCAGGTGAGCTAGGGGTTGGAAATGGCTCTGCCCCAGAGCCACAGAACTCAGTCTCTGACACCTTCTGAGTCCTCCCTCCAGAGGCCTCCAAGAAAGTCTTCACCTCGGGCCCAGGCAGCTAACTCCTTTGCAAGGTGTGAGCTCAGCAGGGTGGGTTGACAGGGAGTCAGGAGGGTGGGGCCAGTGCATTCCTCCAGGCTGATGCCACGTGGAGCGGAGTGCTCCACCCAGGAAAGATAATGTCTGTGGTGGTGTGGGAGACGAACTCGGCACAGGGACCCTGGTTGCTGTCCCTTCAGTTTTTTCTCTGGAAACACACCACTCAGTCTTTCCTCGCATGACTCCAGTCAGCTCCATCCATCCCCTCTCTGTTGGAGCCAGGGTGAGTGGCCATGAATGAGATGTTGTGTGCTAGTCTTTTAAGGGAGTGCCTGGTTTTCTAGCAGACTCCTATCTCTCCCTGGAAGACAGAATCCCTGCTGATTTTCACAGCCAGATGTTATGTGGGCTTCTCTTTTTGGCTCTGGGGCTCTAGGTTGGGGAGCCCATGCTCCCCAGGGAGGAAGTTTGAAGCTGAGATACTCCTCCAAATCCTCAGCCACCACCCATGGGTGCAGGGCCAGCTCTTATCGTATCTACGCCCTTCCTACCAGCCTTGAAGTGGCTTCTTTGTGATCCTTGGTTATACCACTTCTGCTCAGGCAGTCTTCATTTGGTTATTCAGGTTGATTGTTCTCTAGTTCCAGTTTTGACCTGGGAGGAGGTGAGTGTTACTTCCTCCTACTCCACTGCTGTCTGGGATTCAGAACCCTGACCATTCTTGGTGTGTATTAAAATCTTTGTACATAAGCAACACAAAATGTAAACTCCTTTTTAAATGCATATTCAACTTTTTAAAATGTTTTTTAATTGATTTTTTAGAGCGAGAGAAAGTGCCCTAATCGGTTTGGCTCAGTGGATAGAGAGTCGGCCTGTGGACTGAAGGGTCCCAGGTTCGATTCTGGTCAAGGGCATGTACCTTGGTTGCAGGCACATCCCCAGTAGGGAGTGTGCAGGAGGCAGCTGATCGATGTTTCTCTCTCATCGATGTTTCTAACTCTCTATCCCTCTCC
>NW_005355385.1:630880-634825 GCF_000412655.1 Myotis brandtii | reverse complement strand
GAGATAAAGTGAGAGAGAGCAAGAGAAACATCAGTGTGAGAGAGAAACTGGTTGCCTTCTGTACACACCTCGACTGGGGATTGAACCTGCCACCTGGGCATGTGCCCGGACTATGAATCAAAACTGCTACCTTTCAGTGTAAGGGATGATGCTCCAACCAACTGAGCCATGCCAGCCAGTGCAATGCATATTTCACTTTTCAAAGAGCTCTGGTTAGGGAGGGAGGAGGAGACCCAGACCTTATTCTTGACTGATTATTCTGCATTTGTAACCATGGGCAAGCCACTTCCATTCCCACGATCTCAGTTCCCTCATCTGTAAGGTGCATAGATTCTGGTGGAAATGGTCAGAATAGATGGTCTCCAGGTCTTCCAGCTCCATCACGCCCTCATTCAATCATGCAACTGCAAACAGGGCTGGATGTCCCAGCTAATACACCGGTGCTGACGGGCGTGAGCACTTCGTATGCCCTTGTAGCCTACTGCCAATCATATCGTGTTTGCTTAGGGAAGTCATGGCAGGCGGCACTAGCAAGGAGGTGTCCATTCACATTTGTTCAGTCTTCAAACAATGGATCTCAACCCCCGAAGAAGCAGAAAAACTACACCCCAAATGCTAATGCCTGTGCTCATAGAAGACTTCTGTGTGAGAAAAAAGCACACAGAACAAGGTCTCCCAAAGAAACCCTTCTGGAGGCTACACCATTTGAAAATACTCCAGTCCCTTCACAATTTCTTATTTTTAAAAAAATGGAAAAATGGTATAAGAACTTTGCATTGAAGAAACCAATACAATATTTTGTTAGGTGCCATTGTATAATTGTGATGGTCATATTTGATTGATTGGTTCTAAGGAAAACTCTATCTTGCGCAGAACACCGGGGTGCTATTTGTAGCTGATTGAGATGGGTCCAGGATTGGCAAGAGACCCCTGGACTGGACTCTTTCCCTTGCTACCAGACAGGGTGCAAATGGGTGCAATTTTCAGGACAGCAATCTGACAGTGTCTCAAAAACCCTATAGATGTGCTTCCCTTTTTGTTAGCCATGAAGTGATGAACAGATATTTGGCCCGGGCTCCTAATCCCCACATCCTCAGCTTTCTGCTACTGTAGGTGCCGGAGGGAGATACACACGGGGGACACTTCCTGTTGACTAGTTTTAGATCTCAAAGCCCCGTGTGGATCCTCCAGGGCAGGAACTTAGGGGAGCCCTGAGCACTAATTTTATGCTTGATCTAAGGCTTAGCACCTCTTCTGATGGCCTTCACCGCTGTCCTCAAGGCCCATGCCCTAATCTTGGTCCTAGAGGACTCACCACCTGAGAGCAGGAAGAAGCAGGGAAAGACAACACAAAAGAACAGAGATGCTCCTCCCTGAGGCCTTGAGCAAAAGTGTACTTAGTCCCCTCCACCCCCACTCTCAACTCCCAGACTTTTCTAGCAGGAAGAAGCAGGGAAAGACAACACAAAAGAACAGAAATGTTCCTCCCTGAGGCCTTGAGCAAAAAATGGACTTAGTCCCCTCCACCCCCACTCTCAACTGCCAGACTTTTCTGGGGCCTGGCCCAGGTCCACGGTGCCACCTCAACTTCTTGGAAAAAGAGACCCCGAAGGCCATTACCCTTCTCTTTCTCCGTGGAATAGCATGTCCTTCTTCTGAGATCCACCCCCCACCACCCCAACTCCACGAGGTACATGTGGGAATTTTCATGTTCCTAAAGAACCTTCCCTCCTGGCTTGGTGGGTTGGTCCAGGAGCAGGTACCTGATAAGGGAGGTGCTGATATCCCTGGGCATCCTGGTCCCTGTTTCCCGAGGCCCAGATCTCTCCCTGCCCTTTCATGCATATTAACTCATTTGGTTTCCTAAAACAACCCATCCTTATGACTAGTCCCATTTTACAGATGAGGACAATGGGGCTTAGGGAGCATGTGCAACTTTGCCTGCAGGCCCACAGCTAGAAAAGGAACAGGAAATACTGTACAAGTTCATGCACCGTGCTCTCTCTACCCACACTGGTCATCTCATCTCCCCAATTTTCTCATCACCGTCTAATTTGTGAAAAAGAGCCTTTAATAACATTATTAACTCAAAGCAAGTATTGTGGGTTTCAGTACCTTCTTTTCAAATTTGATTGCAGTTTGCCTTAATTTTTTCCATGTCTCCAGTTCTGCGAAATGAAAAGTTCAACCATCCCCAAATTAGTCTTTTGAAGTGGTGGAGAGAGAGGTGAGGTAATATATGTGCAAATGATTTCAAAAGCATCAAATTATCCACCAATTCTGGGCTATTATTTCATTTTCATCTTTATTAATAGCATCTGGCACAGTTTCCAGGCCGTGTGGAGGAGCAGCTAGCTCTGAAGCCCCAGAGCAGAGCCAATTTCATCCAACCTGATATGTTCTATTCAACCTAGAAATCGCAAAGGTACCTGGGAACTGTTCTACAAATAGCATACTCCCGAGACCAGCCAGTAAGCCAGGACAAGTGGAACAGGGAAACTGAGACCCACAGCTGAACAAACTGGCAGAGCGATTTACAGCCGGGAAAGACTCCTAGAGACCTGCCTAGAGATAACATCTAGGCCTCAGCTGTATTTCAGCTCCAGACTCAGAAAAGCAGCAAAACCATGTGGTGACAGCAGGCTCAGCTGCAATGACTAACGACCCCCTGACACTGACCAATCAGTGGAGACCATGGCCTTGGAGGAGCACACCTAGAACACTGCTGAATATTCTGCCGAAACCCCTCCCTGACCTCCCCTAAGATTCCCGCCTGCAAGAGAGAGAGAAAAGCCTTGAGACAAAGAGCTCATGCATGCTCTCCTTCCCAGGAGCATGCCGCCGCCCACCCCCTTCCCCAACAGTCACACTGCTCCTAAATTCTAAGGAACCCCATGAGGCTTGTAATCAGGGCAGCAATGGGCAGCAGCAGTTCGTCCCAGACAAACCCCCTGAATCTGTCCTCAAGGCCCCCTTTTCTCTGACTTCTTAGCGAGCCAAAGCTGACCCGCCTAGGCTCGTTTCCCCAGTCCTTCCTTTTTCATGTCCCCAGCTTTAATAAACGTCCTCTAAAATGCACCTGGACCCATGTTGTGAAACTTTCCCCGCAGGAAGTCAGGAGCCCACACACTAGTGGCTGGCCCTAGGCCAGTGATGGCGAACCTATGACACACGTGTCAGAGGTGACACGCGAACTCATTTTTTTGGTTGATTTTTCTTTGTTAAATGGCATTTAAATATATAAAATAAATATCAAAAATATAAGTCCGTGTTTTAGTATGGTTGCAAATATCAAAAAATTTCTATATGTGACACGGCACCAGAGTTAAGTTAGGGTTTTTCAAAATGCTGACACGCCGAGCTCAAAAGGTTCGCCATCACTGGCCTAGGCAGACCCACTCCAGGCCAGGTTCCCTTCCTGGTAACAGTCCCAACACAACTACAAGCGGATGTAAAAAAACGTTCACCCAAATCAGCCCCTAACTAAAGGGCTTTCCGTTCCATGAGCTCCCTTTGAGCCTTTCCCGTATGTAATGAATACACGTATGTAGAATGGCATGACTAAGTTTTTGAAAGCTGCTTTTATTATTTCTATTCTACCACTTACACAGTCACATAATAATTTAAATGTTTATATTTTTCGAAAAAGAAACATTATTCTAAAAGCAATACTTATTGGCAAAAGCTTGAAAGGTGCAAAAAGAATAAGGAAGAAAATTCAATACTAACTCCAGAACCCAAATATAACCCCTGCTATCTTTGTTTTATTACCTTCTAGACTCTTCCATTTGTATATATACTTTAAAGGATAATTGGACATCATACTATGTATATATATATTAGCCATCATTATATATATATATATACTAGAGGCCCAGTGCACAAAAATTTGTGCACTCGGGGGACGGGGGGAGGGGGGTCCCCCAGCCCGGCCTGTGCCCTCTC
>NW_005355385.1:628200-629632 GCF_000412655.1 Myotis brandtii | reverse complement strand
ATATATATATTATTGCAAAATGATTAGGACAATTAAGTTAGTTAACATTTCTACCCCTTTGCATAATTATGATTTGTATGTGTGCATGTGGTGATAATGTTTAAGACCTACTCTCTTAAAATTTTTCAGGGTATTTAATGTAGTATTGATGATTATAGTCACCTCACTGTGCATTAGGTCCCCACATCTCATTTATCTTATAAGTGGAAATTTGTACCCTTTGACCAACATCTCCCCATTTCTCCCACCCTCTGGCCCTTGGCAACTCCCATTCTACTCTCTATTTCTATGAGTTTGACTTTTTTAGAGTCCCCTCATAAGTGAGACTGTGCAGTATATGTTTTTCTCTGATTTATCACATGTAGCATGCTGTCCTCCAGGTCTATCTATGTTGTCTTTAAAGGCAGATTTCCTCCTTTTTATGGCTGAATCGTATTCGTGTGTGTGTAATCACAGTGATTGCCTAACTTTTAATCCAGCAGTTGTACCATAATGTACTATCCCATTTCCAAGTGGTTGGCCAGTTGTGTTCCCATAAACATCTTCATGAATATAGATTATTTTCCCCACAGTAATGTTTTCCCTTGAAACAACTCCCAGGAGAGATGCTGAGTCGAAGATTTGAGCCCATGTTATATATGAAGCAGTGTGACATCTTTCAGCTTATTCATTTTATTTTATTTTTTAAAAATATATTTTATTGATTTTTTACAGAGAGGAAGGGAGAGGAATAGAGAGTTAGAAACATCAATGAGAGAGAAACATCAATCAGCTGCCTCCTGCACACCTCCTACTGGGGATGTGCCAGCAACCAAGGCACATGCCCTTGACCGGAATCGAACCTGGGACCCCTCAGTCCGCAGGCCGATGCTGAGCCAAACCAGTTAGGCAGCTTATTCATTTTAATAGCATGTTATTGCACTGGACCTCGGCATCCACACACACATTAGGCACCAACAGTCGCACGGAACTGCGGGGCACCTGCTCATGGACGCTCAGAATGGAGGCTCTGAGGGAACAGAGGTTAATACGGAAACATCGCCTTCCGTCCAACGCCACCCTCTCCTAGCAGGTCAGATCGCCTCCTGGTAAAAAGGGGGCTAAGATTCTTGAGTCTGGAAAGAACAGTTTCTTCCCACCGACAGCTTAAGGTTGTTGGATTGAATATGCCTGGGCAGGTGGCTCAGCAGAACTGTCAGTCTCGTCTATAAAGCAGCTCTCAGGTGTGTGTTTTTGACAGTGGGTTTTGATGGGCAAGGAAGGGGGCCGTGGAACCTGAGGTGGGAGGATGTTTTGTCTCTTAGTGAAGATGTGTCTGCTCTACAGTGTCCCCAGGTTAGCCCCTTTCCTGCCTGAGTGATACCGAGTGTCAGCAGAGGCTAGAACAGCCGTGGGCAAACTACGGCCCGCGGGCCGGATCCAGCCCGTTTGA
>NW_005355385.1:621110-628169 GCF_000412655.1 Myotis brandtii | reverse complement strand
ACCCTTTTATTTAATGATGTTTACTTTGAATTTATATTAGTTCACACAAACACTCCATCCATGCTTTTGTTCCGGCCCTCCGGTCCAGTTTAAGAACCCATTGTGGCCCTCGAGTCAAAAAGTTTGCCCACCCCTGGGCTAGAAGAATGGAACAACTCTCACTCAGAGGTTCTGCTCCCTTTTGAAATGGCCTCAGAGGACAAATCTATGAGGAGACATGATACTTTACTACTAGTAAAAATGTATGTTACTACAAGTATATATTCTGGAAGTCAACTTGGTAATATCTATCATAAATTGTCTTTTTATTTTTTTAATCCTCACCCAGAGGATACAGTTTTTATTGATTTTAGAGAGAGTGGAAGGGAGAGAGAGAGAGAGGGAGAAACATCGATATGAGAGAGAGACATCGATCGGTTGCCTCTCGTACGCACCCAGACTGGGGATCCAATCCACAACCTAGGTATGTGCCCTGACTGGGAATCGAACCTGCAACCTTTTGGTTTAAGGGATGATGCTCCAAACAACTGAGCCCCCTGGCCAGGGCTACCATAAATTTTTTTAATGGGTGTAGACAACAGAAATGCATTTTGCAAGGCTGTTATTTGTAAAAGTGAAAAATTGGAATGTTCAAAATACTTGATAAAAGATTTCAGGTGAAGTATAATAGATCTACATTACTAGACTATTACTCAGTCACAAAAAATGATGTAGGTAAATATTTGTTGATACAAAAAAAGTGCCCATACTACATTGTTAGGTGAAAGGTACAAGTTATAGAATGATCCCATTTCTGTAAAAAGGAGAGAGAGAGAGAGAGAGAGAGGAGGCACGTATATGTCTGGAAAGCTATAAATAATTTGCTAAATTTTGATAATGAATAGGTCTGGCTTCTGAGATAAGGAAATTCTGCTTGAAATTATTTTTGAAGGCTCTGAACATCTCTGCTTGACTTTCAAAGGGCAGGTATGCCCTTGATCTTCTCCCGGGCCTTACACAATGTGTCAACAAGGAGACTTGGGAGGGGGACCTGTATCAGCCCGGAGAAGGTCATCTGGGCACGCTGCCCTTGGCACAGCTCAACACACCCTCAACCTCACATTATCCCTGCTGGGTTCATTATCACTGCTGGGTTCATTATCACCACGGTTCTTATCGCTTTCACTTTCTCACCCCAGGAAAAACAACCGCAGTACCACACACACACACACACACACACACACACACACACACACACACACACAGGCTATCGTGTGTTTACTGTCTCTCAGGAATGCAGAAACACCGGATGGAGATCACAGCTTCTTACCAAGCCCCTCACCATCCCCCGGAATGCAAGAGATTCCCTGACTTAAAATGGGGGCCAAACAACAGAAGCGAAGGATAAAGTTGGTGGGGCCCTGCGCTCTGCTCCCCTGGCCAGACCTCCGTGAGGGGACCGGCCCAGGGGGCTCAGGCTGGCAGGCCTTCGAGGGTGTCCTAGGGGCACGAGAAAGCAGAATGACTCCCGGGTGCCCAGCTGGCAGCCTGGGGGCAGAAACATCCCCAGCTGAAGATGCCAGGAAGTCAGAACCCAGACATCTCAGCAGGGATTGGCAGAGATGAAGAGCAGTGGGCCAGCCGAGCCACTGTGGAGTGAGATTTATCTCCAGTACTCGGGGACTTGGGCCCTTGACAAGGAATTGAATTGAGAAACTGAAGACTAGAGCGGGTGACATCTCTGGCTTCCTGAGTCTGGGCCTGAACACCCGGCCCCACGCTCCCTCTTCTCCCACCTGAGCAGGTTGTCCCAGGGTCACGAGCAGAGGCTGAGAAGCAGGTGGTATTGGGATGAGTAACAGGCTCCCGCTGCCCAGACTTCCCATGAACAGAGTTGGGATGTTCCTCTTCTTGTTGCTCTCTCCAAGCGAGACTCACGCTTTGGAATCTGTCTCTCAGGCAGGATGCTCCTCGCTTGCCCACACCTAAAACCTTGACCAGACGTAGACCCCACACTTTCTCTCCCTCCCCTAGGGCAGAGCCTGTTGCCCTCTAGGCAACTCAGGGGTCCCAATGCTGGAAGGTCACCCTGACTTGGTCCTTGGTATTCGTCACCACATTTGCACATGTCCACATACACACAGGAAGTGATCACCAGTGATCTGAGAGGTCCAGAGTGTTCATATGAAGAGCATTTAAGAGCCCAGCCAGCGTGGCTCCGTGGTTGAGCATTGACCTATAAACCAGGAAGTCGTGCACGGTTCAATTCCCAGTCATGCCCGGGTTGTGTGTTCCATCCCCAGTATGCCCTTGATCTTCTCCCGGGCCTTACACAATGTGTCTACAAGGAGACTTGGGAGGGGGACCTGTATCAGCCAGGAGAAGGTCATGGAGAAGGTCATCTGGGCACGCTGCCCTTGGCACAGCTCAGCACACCCTCAACCTCACATTATCCCTGCTGGGTTCATTATCACTGCTGGGTTCATTATCACCACGGTTCTTATCGCTTTCACTTTCTCACCCCAGGAAAAACACCCGCAGTCTTGAAGGGAACTTGCAAGGAGTAAAAATGGAAAATTGATGTGGTCATCCTTGGTGGTGAGGGAGGGAGTGGGGTGAAATGAGATGGGATTACGCAGTGCTAACTGGTAGTTACAAAATAGGCCCAGGGATGTAGGAGACACAGTCAGTGATAGTGTAATAACTCTGTACGGTGCAGGTGGGAACCGATCTGCACGCCTCTCCCCGTGCTGCACACCTGAGACTAATACAGAGTAGTGTTGAATGCAAACTGTAATCAAAAAATAAAAATTTTAAATGTGGTGGAGATGGAAAAGCAATTCTTGGAGTTTGCTGACTCTCTGATTATAACACAGTGTATTCCCCCCACCCTTTTAATCTTTATTGTTGAAACACCGTGTATCTTTAAGTCGTCGGGTGGCAACATTTGCAGAGACTCCAGCCTTTACACTCTGCTGCAGCTGCAATAAAGTGCAAATGTGACTCAGAAACGCGACATGACTACCACTGTGTGTCTCATGGGGCCTTTCACCGGGCCTGGGTCCCGGTCCCCCCCTCAGAGCACTGAACCGTAACTAAGGGAGTGAGAATTGCCAATGCTCCAGGAGCTGTTTCCAAACTCAAAACAGAAATTCTCTCAAAAGCATTTTTCTCTGAACCCCTGTACTACAGAAACAATGTTTCGATCTCTTCCTCTTGTTTGAGTCTCTTCCTCTTGTACACCAACTCTTGCTCCATCAGTTTGTCACATTTAAGGGAAACATGGATTCGGGCTTTCCTATTGTATTTCACACACACACACACACACACACACACACACACACACACACACAGGCTATCGTGTGTTTACTGTCTCTCAGGAATGCAGAAACACCGGATGGAGATCACAGCTTCTTACCAAGCCCCTCACCATCCCCCGGAATGCAAGAGATTCCCTGACTTAAAATGGGGGCCAAACAACAGAAGCGAAGGATAAAGTTGGTGGGGCCCTGCGCTCTGCTCCCCTGGCCAGACCTCCGTGAGGGGACCGGCCCAGGGGGCTCAGGCTGGCAGGCCTTCGAGGGTGTCCTAGGGGCACGAGAAAGCAGAATGACTCCCGGGTGCCCAGCTGGCAGCCTGGGGGCAGAAACATCCCCAGCTGAAGATGCCAGGAAGTCAGAACCCAGACATCTCAGCAGGGATTGGCAGAGATGAAGAGCAGTGGGCCAGCCGAGCCACTGTGGAGTGAGATTTATCTCCAGTACTCGGGGACTTGGGCCCTTGACAAGGAACTGAATTGAGAAACTGAAGACTAGAGCAGGTGACGTCTCTGGCTTCCCGAGTCTGGGCTTGAACACCCGGCCCCACGCTCTCTCTTCTCCCACCTGAGCAGGTCGTCCCAGGGTCATGAGCAGAGGCTGAGAAGCAGGTGGTATTGGGATGAATAACAGGCTCCCGCTGCCCAGACTTCCCATGAACAGAGTTGGGATGTTCCTCTTCTTGTTGCTCTCTCCAAGCGAGACTCACGCTTTGGAATCTGTCTCCCAGGCAGGATGCTCCTCGCTTGCTCACACCTAAAACCTTGACCAGACGTAGACCCCACACTTTCTCTCCCTCCCCTAGGGCAGAGCCTGTTGCCCTCTAGGCAACTCAGGGGTCCCAATGCTGGAAGGTCACCCTGACTTGGTCCTTGGTATTCGTCACCACATTTGCACATGTCCACATACACACAGGAAGTGATCACCAGTGATCTGAGAGGTCCAGAGTGTTCATATGAAGAGCATTTAAGAGCCCAGCCAGCGTGGCTCCGTGGTTGAGCATTGACCTATAAACCAGGAAGTCGTGCACGGTTCAATTCCCAGTCATGCCCGGGTTGTGGGTTCCATCCCCAGTGTGCAGGAGGCAGCTGATCAATGATTCTTTCTCCTCATTGATGTTTCTATCTCTCTCTCCCTTCCTCTCTGAAATCAATAAAAATGTATTAAAAACAAAACATTTAAGAGAAAATGCAGGCAGAGAGTAGGAATTGTCCTGGCAACTTTCACGGCCACTAGAGGGAGGAGATGTGATGTGTCACTGGTTAAATGGTCAGCAAATGGCTCTCGGCTTCATGCACTCTCTCGGGCGCCCAAGGTAGCCCAGGCATTGGAGACATGCCATGAACAGAACAGAGCTCCAGCATCCTTGCTCCCGGGCGGTAACACCCGCACCCGGAATGCTGGCGGTATCTAAGTGCTGTCTGTACACACTTCGTCTAAGCCCATTAGGTGCCCGGGGAAGCTTTATTAGGGTTCTTTTCATCCTGCCTTTGGAATCTGTACAGAAGAGTCGTGTTTTTCTAAGCTATATCTAAGGCCGTGTGTGACAAAGAGACCTTTGGTCTTTTCCCCTGGTTCATGGCACACAGCTCCTAAAACCCTTGGGGTCACCAGAGGGGTGAGTCTTTTGTATGCTAATGAGATGCCTGGGGGCCGAGGGCCCCTAGAAGGCACAGCATGGGTGTCATCTCCAGAAAGACCAAGGCTTGGCTAGGAAGTGGAACTTTCACCACCCCACCCCCAACCAGGGAGGTGAGAGGGTCTGGAGATGAGATCACCAGTGGGTGGTAACTTAATCCATCTTGCCTCCTAACACACCTCCATAAAAACACTAAATGCTGGTTTTCAAGGGCTTTGGGGTTGGTGCTGGGAGAGTGACACGCCCAGAGAGGATAGCACTCCTAGGTAATCAAAAAATAAAAATTTTAAATGTGGTGGAGATGGAAAAGCAATTCTTGGAGTTTGCTGACTCTCTGATTATAACACAGTGTATTCCCCCCACCCTTTTAATCTTTATTGTTGAAACACCGTGTATCTTTAAGTCGTCGGGTGGCAACATTTGCAGAGACTCCAGCCTTTACACTCTGCTGCAGCTGCAATAAAGTGCAAATGAGACTCAGAAACGCGACATGACTACCACTGTGTGTCTCATGGGGCCTTTCACCGGGCCTGGGTCCCGGTCCCCCCCTCAGAGCACTGAACCGTAACTAAGGGAGTGAGAATTGCCAATGCTCCAGGAGCTGTTTCCAAACTCAAAACAGAAATTCTCTCAAAAGCATTTTTCTCTGAACCCCTGTACTACAGAAACAATGTTTCGATCTCTTCCTCTTGTTTGAGTCTCTTCCTCTTGTACACCAACTCTTGCTCCATCAGTTTGTCACATTTAAGGGAAACATGGATTCGGGCTTTCCTATTGTATTTCACTGGGTTGTCACACTGTTTTGGTTCGGGTCCCTGGGGCAAGTCCCTTTATGGAGCCTGAGATCCATCCCAGGGTCCCAAGTAAATACCCCTCTGTAATGAGATCTTGCTTTGGTGATTGGCCTGTACCCTGAAAGAGTGACAGCCGTTGGCCTTAAAGATGATGACGCTGGCCGATGACCCTTGATTTTAAGGTAGGAGTTTCATTTTAGGCACCAATGCTATATGTGAAATGAAAAGTGTGGTTGTCTTCTAGGTCTATGTTTTTAAAGGATTAGTTATTGGCTTGGGTCTAGGTAGGCAACCCCTGAACATCTGGCCACTTTGGGTAACTTCATCTAATTGGCCCCTTAAAAAGAGAGGGGGACACAATCTCTTCTGTTTGGCTATTCTGGCGTTGTATCCCTTATTTTAAAAACTAGTAAATGCGAGTTAAGTGTTTTTCTGACTTCTGTGAGCTATTCTGGTAAATGATCAAACCAGAGGAGGGGGTCATGGGACCCCACACTATAGCCAGTCCGTCAGAAGTGCCGGTGGCAACCTGGGACTTGTGGCTGGTGTCTTATGTGGAGGCAGTGTTATAGGACTGAGCCCTTAACCTTTGGGGTCTCCGCTAACTCTGGGTAGTTAGTGTCAGAATGGGATTGAATTGTTGGGCACCCAGATGGCGTCCAGAGAGCTACAGTGTCTGTGGGTGTTGGGGAAAACACCACTGATTTGGTTAGAAGAATTGGGAGTGTCAACAGCTCACCAAGTTAAATTTAGCTGAATCTGGATGTATATCTGTGATCAAGTTGAATGGCAGTAAATGTGGCTCTGTCGCCTGGCCCAGGGCCTGAGGAATAGTAGTCGCTCCATAGATGATCGAGAGGGGGGCGCCCTAGCCGGTTTGGCTCACTGGATAGAGCATCGGCCTGCAGACTAAAGGTCCCAGGTTCAATTCTGATCAAGGGCACATTCCTGGGTTGTGGGCTTGATCCCCAGCAGGGAGCATGCAGGAGGCAGCCCATCAATGATTCTCTCTCATCACTGATGTTTCTATCTCTCTATCCCTCTCCCTTCCTCTCTGAAATCAATAAAAAAATTTTTTTAAAAAAGAGGGAGGCGAGGAGCCATCTCCCCAGGGTTGCCTGGGCAAACAGAATAAACTGGGTCCCGCTGTTGCACATACTGAAATCCTTGGACTTTGGGTCTGAGTTTCCAGTTAACTGTCCACCCCTTTAGAAGGAAATGAACCTGCTTTTAGTAGGTCTTTAATCCAGACTGACTCACATGGCTCCTGCTTCCTCCTCCTATGTGCCTCAAAAAAAAAAAAAAAAAGAAAAAAATCAGGAAAAACAAT
>NW_005355385.1:601876-619155 GCF_000412655.1 Myotis brandtii | reverse complement strand
ACACAATCTCTTCTGTTTGGCTATTCTGGCGTTGTATCCCTTATTTTAAAAACTAGTAAATGCGAGTTAAGTGTTTTTCTGACTTCTGTGAGCTATTCTGGTAAATGATCAAACCAGAGGAGGGGGTCATGGGACCCCACACTATAGCCAGTCCGTCAGAAGTGCCGGTGGCAACCTGGGACTTGTGGCTGGTGTCTTATGTGGAGGCAGTGTTATAGGACTGAGCCCTTAACCTTTGGGGTCTCCGCTAACTCTGGGTAGTTAGTGTCAGAATGGAATTGAATTGTTGGGCACCCAGATGGCGTCCAGAGAGCTACAGTGTCTGTGGGTGTTGGGGAAAACACCACCGATTTGGTTAGAAGAATTGGGAGTGTCAACAGCTCACCAAGTTAATTTAGCTGAATCTGGATGTATATCTGTGATCAAGTTGAATGGTGGTAAATGTGGCTCTGTCGCCTAGCCCAGGGCCTGAGGTATAGTAGTCACTCCATAGATGATCATAGCTCTCTGTACTGAGCATCGACTATGTGCCAGGCTAATGGAATTAACATAGTTCTTCATTAAGGTAAGACACAACATAAGGCTTTGAAATAGTTATTACAAGTCAGGATAGTGTCTCCCTTTAACTCTTTCCCTGCCCATGGCAGACATTGCTAATTGACTGCAGGTCTCTTCCATTGAGCCTGAACCCAGCTTCATAATCCTTCTCTCAGTGAAAGTTCTATATCCCCGTTTGCCATTCCTAAGCCAGGGGAAAGAAACTGGGAGTCGAACAGTCCTTTCTTATTTTCCCTCAAGGTCAAGGGTGCATGACTTTGAGATAAGTCACTAAATTCCTCTGAGCATGTTTTTGCTTATCTGTAAAATGGAGATCATAACTTCCCCTAACTATTCCCATACAACCCTTAGGAGATTTAAATGGTATGAGGGGTGGGAAATGCTTGAAAGATGAAAAGAGCGAGGCATTCCCAAGAGGGTAGCAAGAGCTCCCAGAATTCACAAAAACAAACTGGCATCTTTGCCAGATGACCAAGCTCCATGAAGGCCTGTTTAGAACAGAGAAGATACTGTTTCCAGAGGATTTCCTTCTGACTAATGAAAAAGGAAAAGGCCCCAAAAAAAAAAAAAAAAAGTAAAAAATCAGGAAGTACAATTGTAAAGACTCCGTCTTACACCCTCCCGAGATGTCCCATTCTTACTCAAACCCAGCACAGCCCATAAGGACATCCTGGGATAGTACTTTGAGTTATTAACTGATTTTTCCCCTCCCTGATAGTTTATTTTTCCTTGGGGAAAAGAGGAAGCAAAATGAAAAAGAAGCAAAGGAAGAGAGAAGACACAAGTTGGAGGCAGAGGCTTAGATTCAAGCCTCAGATCTGCCTCTGGCCAGACATGCCGTAGAAATTGGTTACTAAGCTTCTCTGGGCCTCATGCTCCTCATCCATTCGGTGGAACGTCCACCTCTCAGGGTTATGTTATTGGAAATGTGAAGTGATTTCGTGTCTGTGGGAGGGTCTAGGGCCGAGTCCGGCACACAGTAGGGACATGGTGAACTCCCAGCCTTGGTGTGTAGAAGAAACCACAGCTTGGAACCAGCCCAGTCTCACACAGTGAAGTGAATGTAGGTTTGCTATGTCCCTTCCCTCTCCTTCCCTTCTCTTCCCCCTCCCCTTCTCTTTCCCATTCCCTCTCCCCTTCTCATTCCCCCTCCCCCACCCTTCCCTTCCCCTTCTCCCCGCTCCTCTTCCCTTCCCAATTCTACTGTGTGTGTCCACTTGATGTTGAGCTGGGAAAGTCTGTGCCATGATTTCTCTGATCTCAAGGCCACAGTGAGGGTGAAGAGGGCCATTTCGCATGACATGATTTGAACAGCTCCCCAGTGTTCCTATTGTCCCACAATTTTACCCTTTTTAAACTTTTGAGTATCTCTTTAGGGAACTTTGCTTTCAACTCAGACTCTTGAGCTCAAGACCGGAGGGTGGGCAATCGAAGGCAGCTGTGGGCTAGAAGCATGAGCTCAGGCGATGGGAATCCCCAGTAGATTAGAAGAACGAGTGGCACTGCGTGCGGCAAGCACAGAGGATGGGAGCGGTGGAGTGAGTCCAGTCTTTCAGGTGCTCCGGGAGCCCTGAAATACCTTGTCTGGTCCTTCTCTACATGCCTGAGTCCTTTTCATCCTTAGGGCCAGTTCCATGTGACCTCACCCTCCTGGGAGCTCCTACCATGCTTTATCTGTTCCTCTCATTGGCACTTCTCAGCATTTGAACACATAACATAATCACATTTGTGCACAAACATGGCGTCATCCCTTGCCATTTTTACTTCCCCTTGCCTGGGTTCCAGACACTGACTCAGAGTCCTTCAAACCACTAGATAGCCCTCCCTGATAACCCATGGTCACTCTCCCAGCCCTAATTAGATGTGGGCCCCCTCATTGTTCCCCTGGCGAGTCCCATTTACCATCCGAGGGCAAGGTCCTTCACTCACTCATCTTTTTCTGCTCTGGTCTGTGCATTCTGTCAGGGCAGGGACATTTCTTTGGGTCTTGACTTTTCCTGGGCACCCAAAACATTAGTAGCAGGTGCTTAGACATCTCCATGGGGACTATAGCTTCTAACTTTGTAACCCTCTACTGCACATCATAGTGTATAGTCTAGTGCTAAGTGCTCAAGAAATACTTGGTGAATGAATGGGAGAGGGAATGAATGAATGAATGAATGAATGGATGAATGGATTGTGAAATGGGCAGATCTCCAAGGGATCTCACGTAAGGCTACGAATAACAAGGGATGACGTGCCGCTGCCTCTGGCTGGGCTGATAAAGCAGGTTACGGTGGGGGCTCTGGGATGGAGCTGGCATCAGCAGGGTCCAGATGGACAGCATGCTCTGTTCTCAGGCCAGGATGCGGCCATATCTAGAACAGACTTCGAGCTGGGTGGGGTGAGTGGTGGAAATTTACTGTGGCTTAAGTAAAAGGTCTGTGGTTTTAAATAGGTCATGGGTCAGGGCTGTCAGCTATGTCATAACATGGAGCCACTCCAAAGGCTTTGCCTGATACCAGCACGGTGAGGCGTCTCCTGAGGGGCCTCAAGGAGGGAGCATGGTAGGGTCTTTGGTATAAGTCATTTGGGGAGGATGCCAGGGTTTGGGCAGTTCCTTTCTCACTGATCTGTGGATGAGGTTGCTGATCCAAAGCCCTGGGTTGTCAGGGGACCCAACCTTGCTCCTCGTTCCTTCTCCATTCTCCCCTACGCTCTCTACTTCCTCCTGGGAGCCTGCAAGCTAGGGTACAGCCAGAAAAATAGGTTGATTTACTTGGGGGCGGTTACTCTGACTTTGGGATCTAGTATTACCACTGTTCACAGGATTGTGTGTTTCCAACTCTGCACATTAGAATCATGTGGGCAACTTCCCAAAATTACGTAATTGCCTGGGCACCACCCAGATTAATTGAATGCATATATCTCTGGGATCAGGCCCAGGAAATGATATGGTTTTTTTAAATGCTTCAGCTAATTTTTACATACAGATGGGTGGAGACCCATTGACAACTGGATCTACTCAGAGGTTTACAGTTGTATATCAGTCACCAGAGGAGCTCATTAAACGTTCAGATTCTCCAGCCATACGCTTCCTCCCAATACCCTAACCTCCCTCTCCGAAGGCCAGAAAATTCCATATTTTAAACAAGAACCCCAGGAAATTCTGATGCAGCCCATCCACAGATTCCACTAGTCCACAAAGCTTGAAGGGGAAGAGACCTGGGCTGTAGTCTGCTCAGAGAACAAACAGCAGGCTGTGTCTCCTTGGGCCTACTACTTAAGCACCCTGGCTCTGTTCCCTCATTGGTCAAATTTCCAAGGGCTCCCAACTAGAGTGGGAGTTCCTCCACCCAGCCAGGAACTGCGATCTATTCATTATGTATTCCCAGTACCTAGATCAATGCCTGGCACATAGTAAGCACTCAAGTAAATTAAAAATGAACTCATATTTTGGAAAGCAGATTAGAAAGAATTAAGTATATCTGTGGTCACCAGGTATGCAGTGTGTGTGTGTGTGTAGGGGGCTGGGCTGTGTGTGTGTGTGTGTGTGTGTGTGTGTAGGGGGCTGGGTTGGAATCCACAAGCCCAGATGGATATCCTGGGTCTCTGGGTTCATTCATTCCAAGCCTTTGTGTGTACGTTTGGAGGCTTGGGTAAAGGACTGACCTAGTTTGGCCTAGTTTCGTTTATCTTGTGTCAAAATTTGGGTGAATTTATATATGCCCCAACAGGCAGATGATTAAGTTTGCCACTGACATGCCAAAGATGAGCTGCAACAGAATGATTTATGTTATAGCACTTGGGGGTGGTTCTGAATAAGCTTGTGGCTCTGAATAAACTTGTTATAGCAGCAGGGGTTTTCTTGGCCAAGTGTGAACATTTCTTGGTGATCTGAGAGAGTGTCAACAAATATCACCTTCAGTGACCAAACCAAAACCATGACCTTGTTTATGTGAAATGCCCAATTAGTGAACACAAAACACACCAAGTGCCAAGAGGAGGGAAGCAGGTGGAGCAGGGAAACAGGGATCAGAGTCCCGATCTGGGTCCTGGTTCTGGCCCAGGACTCACTGTGTGTCTTAGACGGTCAGTTCTCCTCCCTGGGACCACGTTCCTCATCTGGAAAATGAAGGGGCTGAATCATCTCAGGAGTCCCTTCCGCTCCCCACAGGCTATGGCCACCTGATTGCAAGACTGAAGCTCAGAAAGGCTTCTCCATTCATTTTCTCTGGGAGGTCAGAATGGCCCCTTCTGACCATGGTTAGTCAGGTGGGTCCCGGCTTCTCTTTCTGGCACCACCTGCACTCAAATGGATACCCCTGTAAACCCGTCCACACTATTCACTCTTGGAAAGGTGGTATTCTAAGTAGTCTCACCAATAATTTCCAATACAAATAAACTTTGTAGGCCTCTATGTAGCAATCCCTATTAAATCAGAATTCTAGCTACAAACAACCTTCAAACAATGAGGGGCTTTGGGGAACACAGGTGGGGAAAGGCCATCAGCTCAGTCGTTAAGAGTTCAGGCTCTGAGCATTAAAAAATGTTTGATTCCCTAAATCTATATGGAAATGTCTAACAGCAACATATATATGACTCATAGACAAAACCAGACTCTTCCCTCCCCCACCACCCCATTACTTCTCATATCAGTAGGTGTATTAGTTTCCTATTTCTGCTGTAAGAAATCACCACAAATTTAGTGACATAAGTCAACCCACATTTATAACTGACAGTAATGGAGGTCAGAAGTCCAAGATGGCCTGGCTGGGCCGTGTTCCTTCTGGAGGTCCTGGGGGACTCCACTTCCTTGCCTTTCCAGCTCCAAGGGGCTGTCTGTTTCCTTGGCTTGTGGCCCCACATCCGCCGATCTGTGCTTCCATCATCACTTTTCTGATTCTCCCGCCTCCCACTTTTTCTTATAAAGACCCTTGTGTTTATATTGAGCCCATCCAGATAACCCCATAATCGCCCCATCTCCAGGTCCTTCATTTAAGCACATCTGCAAAGCCCTTTTGTCAAGTAAGTCAAATAGTCACAGGTTCTGGGTTGAAAGTGTGGACATCCTTATTATTTTGCTTACCACACAGACTTACCTTCAAGTCCTACCACAGCCATTTATTGTGGGCGTGGCCTTTGGTAAATTATGTCGTTTCTTTGAGCTTCAGTTTCCTCTTCAATAAAAGTAGGTCCCTGGCTGGGTGGCTCAGTTGGTTGGAGCTCCATCCCTTACACCAAAAGGTTGTGGGTTGGATCCCCAGTCAGGGTGTGTGTAGGAGACAACTGATTGATGTTTCTCTCTCACATGGATGTGTCTCTCTCTTTCTCCTTCCCTCCTTCCCTCCTTCTCTCTATCTAAAATCAGTAAACATGTCCTCAGGTGAGGATTTTAAAAGATGTTGGAAGAAAATTATTTAAAGCCTAACAATCTCTCTATATATAAAGCCAGTGTCCGTGACGACCAAATGACCGGTCACCATGAGGTGCATTGAGCCCCTCTTGGTCCCTCCCCCATGGCCCACAGGCTCCAATCACAGCAAGGCGGGCGGTAGGCAGGCAGGGTAGCGAGCATGGCAAGCAGCGGTGGGCTGGTGGGCGGGGCTTTGAGAGAGGCAGGCTACTGTGTGCAATTTCACGTGCTGGGCCTCTAGTTCTATATAAAGCTAATCTATCCATAAAGTATACGAGTAAAAGTGGGTTAATAACAAATCACCTCAAAGGTTTTTTCTTTTGTTGTGATTGGTTGGTGTTTTGAGGATTAAATAAGGTAATGCTTGTTAAGCATGTGTCATACTGCTTGCCTGGTACATGTTACACATAGAGGAGAAAAAGTTGGGCTTTAGGTAAAAAACCAACCTGTCTACAGTCATCTACATCTCAGCATCACTGTATAATCAGTGATGATATTCAGGATGATGACTCAGATGTTACAAAATCCTAATCTTCAAAAAGCTTTCATTGTTTGGGTAGTAAATCAGAGAGCTGTTTAGAGAGATTTTTAATGACAAGAATGGGGGAAGTTGCATATTCTCTAGAAATAACAGTGAGTTAAACAGAAATTTTCATTTGCCAGGATTCCCTCCCCCGCCGCCCTCCGCTCCCCTGGATGATCAAGGTCATGGAGACACAGTAGGGAACGTACTGAGCCTAGTGGGAGGGACACGATCACACTCTCTGTCAAACTTGAGGGGAAATGAGCCCTCTTTTCAGGGGAAGGCACCTGCAACAGTCTTTGCAGCCTCCCCATCGGAGTTCCCTAAAGAAAGGGCCTCTGGTTCCATGTCAAACAGGAAAATCAACAATTCTGCCCGAGTGTAGGTGAAATGTGAGATAGTCCAAAATAGAAAAGAGTTTCCATCAACACAAACGGGTTCTGCATTCTTTTAAAAAGGAATGATCGTCCATTAAACAAGCAAAATGATTGATCTTGAGCCAGAGAGATGGGAAAGACATGGGGCAAGGACTAGGGTGTGTGTGTGTGTGTGTGTGTGTGTGTGTGTGTGTGAGAGAGAGAGAGAGAGAGAGAGAGAGAGAGAGAGGCGAGATGAGACAGACAGGAGCTGCTCCTCTGCACCCTCACCCAGTCCTCTGAGAAATGTGGTTAGATGTGGCTATTACTCATATACGGGTGAAACTTTGCAATGTTACGACATAATCATAGATTACATTTGCAAAGTGCTTTGGCATCTAAAAAAGCTTTCTCATATTTATTTCATCTAATCCTTAGAGTAAGCCCGTGAAGTGGCCCAAGGGGGTTTTAACACTCTTGTTTTTACAGATGAAGAAACTACGGCTCAGAGGGTTGAAATAAGTTCCTTAGGTCACACAGTAAATTAGTGACAGGGTCCGGATTTGAACCCAGATCCATCCACCACGGGGGAGGGAGGGTGCAGGGGAGGGGTTGTCTGGTTCTACTCTTGGCTGCCTCCCTGTAAGACGATCCATCTGTTGCCTTCCTGGGGAGTGCAGACTGCTTTGCCTGCTCTCTCCTGCCCCTCACCTCGCCTGCTGTCTCTAGCTTTCAAAATACTCTACCATTTTGCCTCACAAAGTGTGGTTAACCAGCATGGTCAAGGCAGCCCCAGCATTATTAGGGAGCCTGTCACAAATGCAGGATCTCTCCTACCCCAGGCCTTCAGACCCAGATCCGGGAAGTTCCTATATGCGGTCAAGTTCAGGAAGCCCTGCCCCCCTACATCTGCCCACCCAGGCCTGCCTGGCACTCATAACGGCTTCTCTTCCCTTCTCCCGGCCCCAAACAGTGGAGTTTCACTCACTTCCCCTCTCCCTCTGGAACTTCCCCCCATACAGTCAATGGCTTGATGGCCTCAAAAGAACTTGTCCGGCCCACTGAGCCCAGCGACCTTGGAGTCCTGACTCACTCTAGCAAGCAGTTCGCTCAAGGAAGTTTCCTCACAGAAGCACCCAAAGCGCTCTCAGCAAGGTGTGCTCTCGGGAGAGGAGAGAACTGAGCCCGCTGTTTGTTCTAGGAAGGACGAGATAAGAATTGGACCCCACTACTCTCCCTGGTACAATAAAAGAGAACTAATTTGAGGTTTTTTTTTCTCTGCCCTCCCCTGTGGCAGAGATAACAACAACAACAAAAACTTGGCAGCAAAGAGAGGAGAGAGAGATGAGGAGGGGTATGGTTAACCCACAGGCAGGCAGAGTCCAAATCATCAATTAATTGGGAGTTAGTTTTGTGAGAGAGAGAAGACAGAAGATAAATGACTTGAACAAAGTTATTCTTTCATTCTCATGGTTTCTCGCTTTCCTCCCTACTTCCCCAAGCTTTAAGAAACTTTTTTTAAGAGCACAAATAATTGTCAAATCCTCTCAGGGTCACAGGCCACGGGCATTACAGTTTAAAAATAAACAATAATTTCTTTTTTTAAAAGCCAACACAAAAAGGACACTGAAGCTTGCCCGGTGAAAACAGAAACACGTAAAACACCACAACACAGGCTTTAGGCTCAGCAAGTGTGAGTGTTAAGCTTCAAAGGCCCAACACCGTCCCCAGGAAGGGGCCGGCAACATAGAGGGGCACATTTTCCTGTGTGTGTCAGCAGGAAACCCAGCTGAATCACCTGTGAGGCCAGGACATACCTTTATTCTGGAGAAAACCAGAAGGCCGACATGCTCGATCTAGCCATAATTTATGGTGGACTGGTTGGAAAGAATGTGGTATTTGTTGATCTTTATCTCTACAGCCAGGATGGCGTCTCTGGAAGGAAGAACTGGGGTTGACATAACCAGAGAGTATGAATGTCAACTGGGAATCTATGTATGGTTTCTTAAAAGGCTGATAAAGAGGGAAAAAAAATCTGCCCCTAGGTAAACATAATGGGGGTGGGCAGGGATGCAGGTAGCACGCCGAGGATTCTTTCAGGGCAGCTCCTTTTAGTCTGACCCCAGAGACTCCTTGTCAGGTCTCGGCAAGGTGGACGGTAGAGGCTTCTCTTTAGTTTTCACAAAAAAACAAATTTAATCTCTCCTGCTGGCTCCCTGCGGCTACTTGGCCACTGTGTCTGAGCCTGGGTAGAAAGAGCTCGAAGACTGCAGGGAGGGAGGCTCAGGATTTAGGATGCCAGGGTTTGCCAAGACACGGTATCTAATTTTCAGAACAAGGCATCTTCCTTAATATCAGAACCAATGCGTAGGTTTGATTGAGTCTCGGCTCCTGGGAACGCCGTCACAGTTAACAGAAGATTACACTTTAAATTAAGAATCTGTGCCGGGCTGGCGTGGCTCTGGGGTTGAGCGTCGACCTATGAACCAGGATGTCACGGTTTGATTCTAGGTCAGGGCACATACCTGGGTTTGCGGGCTCGATCCCCAGTGTGGGGCGTGCAGGAGGCAGCTGATCAATGACTCTCTCTCATCATTGATGTTTCTATATCTTTCTCCCCCTCCCTTCCTCTCTGAAATCAATGAAAATATATTTAAAAAAAGAAAAAGAAAATCGGTGCTGCTGGCACTGGCCATTGTGTGGAGGAATGCTTGTTGTTTTCCATCGCCGTGAGTTTACTGTAGGCCCACTCACCCCCGGCTTGCTCCCCATAGGACACACAGGAAGAGTAAATACAGCTGCGTAGCCCCAGGGTTGGTCCAAAACCCAGGAGGGTGGAACAGGGGTTTAACTACACAGTTCAGTTTCATGCTTCAGTGCATTTGAAAATTGAACTGTGTTACAGGATGGGAGTGAGAGGGAATAATCCAGTTCAGAACCTTCCGATCTGCATCGGCTAAAGTTCCGGAAAGGGTTCTCCTGCTTCTTCCCCGGTTAGTGCCAAATAAACAGAGCAGTGGCTAGAACGGGGTCGGGGAGGGAAGCTTTCGACAGGACTCACCTTTCCTCTGAGAGAGACAGAAGACAGAGGCCTGGCTAGCTAGATCCGATCCACTCTAGCCCAGTGCACTTTCCCCTGAATTGAGGGGGAAGAATTCCATCTGCAGCCTGATTGTCAGGGAAATACTTTATCTGTAGCAAGTGTGTCCTTGAGGGCTTAAAGGTGAGGGCTCAGAGGCTCCTAACTGGCAGCAGGTGGGAGGAATCCAGTTTCCAGACCTGTTTTGTTTGGCACATGCAACTGTCTCCTCTTTGTAAAATCAGTTTCGAGCATTAACAGAGATAAAGGTAGCATCTGAACTTCTGCCATTTTTTGAAAAATTAGAAGATCTGGCTATGCTGAGTCCCAGATTCCTCATGGGGGTGGGGCTCGGGGTTGCAGGCTACCCCAGTCCCTACAATCCTGATCTGGTCTGTTTGATTATTACCTTCTCCTCCCATGTCAGGAAGTGGTTTGTAAACGCTCTGCTCCGTCACTCCCGTAAGTTACAGCCATCTTGCTGTCACAATGGCACGTGTGAGTCAGGAGGGTCTGTTCTTCATTTGGGTTTTAATCCCCGAGTCTCTCCACTGGGCTCCCAGCCTCGCAGGAGACCCTGAAACATTAGCCCCACCTCTGGCTAGGATGTTTGGGTGGCTCCTTGTGTTAAGAGCAATTAGAACCACAGAGTAATCGGGAGCATGCGTTTATTCTTCCTTTGTCCGGTCCCTTCCTCCAGGTTCTTTGGGAACAGGCTCGGGGAGTGTTAAGCTGCAGCGCCCTGGCACAAATGGCAAGCCTGTATCATCTGGCCTCCCCTTTGCTCCTTTCCAGCTATTCATAACGAGTGAAGTACACTGGTCTCACTGCCTCCAGAGTCAGAGGCAGTGGGTGGGCAGGGAACAGAAAGATGATTTTGGAAGGTCCCCAGGTGATTCCCATGCTACCCCGGTCCTCAGACTGAATGCTGAGAGAGATTTGTCATTCTCATCCGAGACCCATTGTTGTCCCTATTCTCCTTTGAGCATCTTGGAAAAGCAGCAGTTGCAGAAGCTATTTTCAGCCCGTAAGGACCCGATGAAGGTCACTGGCTCACAGGCCACGTGAAACAGGTCCAGGACAGAGCCTGCAAGAGGAGTTCGGGGGCTGCAGGAGGAGATAGATCCTCAGCGTGGGGCTCGGGCAGAGATATGGGGGTCTCTGGACATGTGCTGCTAAATGCCCCAAGCCCTGCCAGTGCACACGCACACACTAGTTTTTCAGTAGATGCAAACAACCGAGCTCCAGCATGGAGACAGCCTCCCCCAGCCCCTAAACTGCTGAGTCACCCCCTCTGTCTTGGCTCACCTGCCCTGCAGCCCAGGGAGAAATGCAAAGCCCTGGGTAAGTGATCCTCAAATAAATCCCTAGAGATTTTTGGCTTCCTGGGTTTTCCCCCTCTAATCCAAGGAATGTGCTATGAAGGAGGGAAAAGAAAATTCAAAAAAGCCACTTAAAAAGTATCAGTTCTTCGGCACCACAGGCTGATTTAAAGAATAATTATGTGAACATTTTCTCAGAAAAATTTTATTGCTTTAGCAATTGAACCTTCACCCTAAACTTTTTAGTCTAGAAATGTGCTTGAGGAGCACAGGCCAGGAATGAGCTTTTTGACATTGTGTTCCCTTGTTGGATTACATCCATGTTGGAATCAGTTTATAAACTACCTTCCTCAGGATCAAAATGCAGTAGATTTTAAGTGTCTTCCTGGGCACAGGGCTGAGGAGCCTGAGGCTCTTAAAGGGAACACAGCTCATGGTAGAAAAGGTGGAAAATAGAGAAATGAATAAGGAAGAAAAAAAAAAATCACCCGTAGAGAACGGCTGTCATTGCCTCAGTGTACTTCCTTCCATCTATTTACTATTCATGCAATATATTCTTTATTCAATCTTGTATCTTTATTTTTTCTTTCTATTATAACATGAGCATTTCCCCCAACTTATTGAATAGACTTTGGTAATGTTGTATTTAACTACATGATGTTTCATACTCTGGATGTACTATAATTTTTTTGACCTTTATATTTACATGTTGATGCAGTTTCCACACATTTGATTTTCATAGATGAACATTCTTTTGCATTTTTTGTCTTATCACATCTTCAATAGATTACTATATGTGAGAATACTATGTTAAAAATGTGAATTTTCTTAAAGGCTCCTGGTAGATCTTGTCAAATTGCTTTCCAGAAGGGTCCTTTCAAAATGTACCCCACCTGCATCATATCAAAGTGCCTATTAAATAAAATTGTCCCCAGGGCATAGATAACTTAAAACAAAAAACTTTTTCAATGTGATGAGTTAAAAGTCCACATTTTCACATGGTTCTTTTAATACAAAGGGTAAATGTATCACATATTTTTCTATTGAAGTACCGGTATTTTTCTTATTGATTTTTAATGTATATTAAATTAAATATATCTATTACATTATAATAAACTAGAGGCCCAGTGCACGAATTCGGGCACAGGTGGGGTCCAGTTGGCCCACCCTGATCAGGGCTGGGGGACAGGGGGCCCAGTTGAACTCCCAGTTGAGGGGACAATTTGCATATTAGACTTTTATTATATAGGATTATATAATATATAAATTAAACCAATATGTAGGGACAGAGAGAGAGAGAGAGAGAGAGACAGTGGCAGAGAGAGTATAAATTATTATTCCCTTGCTTTTAAAATTTGTTGAAAAGAATGTTCCAAGTTTGTCATTAGACTTTTCATTTTTTTTGGCAGATAGAATTTTTTAATTTTGTTTAGTCAACATGTGATTTTTCCCTTTATGATTTCTTCCATAGAGTCCTTGTCCATTTTGTGTCTTAATTATTATAATTAATTATATTTACCTTATTTCTTATCGGTTAAAAAAAGTTGTTTAATTCTGAATTCTACTTGATTTGGGAGGGAGGGTAATATGTATTTCTCTCTTTTGGACTGCGACCAGCACAGCTAGAGAGCAGATGATGAGTCCTGAGTAGGAGCAACGGGGGATTGAGAAAAAGAAAGAGACAGACAGACAGAGGCAGTAGGGAAAGCTGGGACCCAGTGGGACAGCTGCCCTCTGATGGAGAGACAGTGACCCAAAGTCGGTGCAGCACGTTTATTTTATACAGTATGATTTCTGGAAGTTTTATCAGAGTATAAGACAAAGGAAATTATGTGAAATCATGGTTAAAGATCAAGCTGCAAGTCTTCATTCTTGTAGCTTCTTTGTAATTGTCACTCCTGGCTGAGCCCAGATAATTGCGTCAGTTCCTTGCACCTGGCTGAACTTAGATAATGAAACCCACCCCGTGGCACCTGAGCTAAGGGTCAGGCTGACAACATAACTGCCTCTGGCATGGTATGTTTCCAGGACGTGGCTCTGTCGACACCATTGGACTCAGCTGACAATCAGCTCATGTGCCTTCCCTGGTGCTCTCTACAAATATGGAGGTTCAAATTTGATTTTCTTTCCCCCAAAGAGCTAATTTTCTTCACTCTATTTGTTTCCAAAAGGGCTCTTTAGCTAGAAACAGGTTACTTAAAAAATGAGAGGATCTCCTTTCTAACTGGCCATGGAGAAGGGTAATCTGACATGTGGTTTCAATTAGTAATGCAGCTGGGCTGGTTTTCTAACTCCTATGGGGCCACCAGCTACAGGGAGCTAGGGAGCAGGAGGTAGGACCTGAGATTGAAAGGGAGGTAACAGTGGGGTGCCATCATGCTCTCCCAGGCTCTGCAGGAAAAGGGGATTTACAGATGTGGCCTGAGTACCTTTTAGATGCCTCTTTCTGCCAGGCTGCCTGGCTTATGGGAGGTGCTCCCTGTAGCTGACCATGGTCTCTAGCTCCTGAATATTCCATTGCAGACCTTTGTAGTTAGGAAGCCTCAGCTTCAGCCCGCAGGGATCTCAAGAACAGTAACAAAAACACCCCAAAAACAACAACAAAAAACGAACCTAAGGCTGATCCCAAAACATGGTCGTGAGCCTTCGTTGCTGGTCCTTTAAACACAGCTGGCCACCTCAATAAGCACATAAAACGGAGCTGTGGGCAACAGTACCTGTCTACAATATTTATCCAAGATTTATTTGTCCTTTTGAATCTTTGTTCTTAATTTTTCAATCTTCGGCTCGCTCTGCCTGTCAGTTCTGGGCATCTGCTTCTGTTTTCTACAACTGATTTGAATTCCCTTGTTACCTCTTGGTGCGGCATCTCCCTTGATTTTAATGTCACTGTAACATCAGATAAAAGGCATGCTGCCGGCCTCCGCCACAGAGAACTTTCACCAAGCGCCACAGTAGCCCCCGCTTCTGAGGAAAGATACACTTAGGCGTGGGGGTGACCTCCGGGGAAGACAGAGACTAACAGTTCACCTGAATCCTGACACCTCACATGCCTTTCCACTCACCTTAGCCAGTTCACTAGGAAATACCAGAGAGACGGCAAAACAGAGGAGACGTGGGACATCTCTGTGCCCGGAAGGTAGGCCTGGCTTTCACTTTGTCCTCAAGGGACGGACACACAAGGAAAACACACAATTCCTTGTCAGGTCAGATGAATTGAGTCAACCCCAGTGATCAGTAGCTCACCAGATGGGGCAGCCGAAGCCTTTCCCATCTTGTTCTGTCCTCATCAGCAATTTGATATGTGGGAACTAGAGTACCTGTTTCAAGTCACTGTGCTGTAGTTCCCACATAAATAAAATTACAGCTCAACCGCCTCCAACACTTCAAAGGCCAGACATTAGCCACGCCTTTTATTAGCCTCTATGATCTAGGTGTGGTCATTGTGCTGCTCTGCCTGATAGCAAGACTCTGAGCGATATCATAAAACAAAACTTGAGTGTGAGCTTTTACTGTTTAAAACAGTCCTGGTGTCCTTGAGATGACCCAGGAGGGCCTCCTGCCCCGGCCCCTGCCTGCCTCTCTGGCCGCACCTCGGTCACTGCCCCCTTGCTCAGTCTGCTTCAGCCATGTGTCCTGAACATCCCATTTCATTTCTCTCTGCCCGGGACAGTCTCGCCTCAGGTTTCCAGGCCCCATTCCTCACTTCATTCAGGTCACTTCAAATGTCCTCTCCTCAGAGAGTGCTTCTTTGATTAGCCTACTTAAAACAGCAGCCTTGGTCATTCTCAATTCCTTGCTTTATTTTTCTTTGTAGCACTTTACATGACATTTTATTCACCTGCAAATACACACACACACACACACACACACACACACACACACACACACACTTGTTTATTGTCTCCCAGCTAGAATGTAAGGTCTGTGAAGGCAGAAACATTGATTTGTTCTTCTGTGTGTTGTTTTCCCTCCTTGATCAGTATCTGACACAGAGTAGATGTCCAACAACTGGCAGTTTAAAAAATATCCAAATGTGACTACCATAGTTTACACAAACCTAGAGAAAATCTGCCTTCCAAGACTCCAATTATAACAACTCATTTTCTCCCACCGTGGGCTCTATGATCATCATGATAGGAAAATGGCTTTGAATCCCATCAGCAAATGATTGTATAAGGAAAGAATCTCAGGAAAATAGTATTTAATGAGCCTTCTGTGTGAAGACGTTTCACAAGTACCAGCAGATGAACCCTCATGGAAGCCCTGTAAGGCAGGCATTATCTCCACTATCACAGATAAGGGCACTGCAACCCTGAGACTCACTTGCATAATGCCATGTGTGCTGAAGGTTCCTGAGTCAGGGACTCAGACTATCTGACTTCAGCAGCTGGGCTTTCATTCTACTGCTGATAGTATTCCGTGAGAGGTACACTGCCGGAATATTGTCAGAGATCCCTAACTTACACTATCCATCCAGAAAGAGAGCTCAGTGATTTAACCAGTAACCCAGCTCCTGGTAGGTGCGCCTGGTCTCTAGGTTTTCTGACGTCCACCCGGCCCAGCAAGTGACAGCATAAAATAAGTAAAACTTAAAAAAACCCACGAGACACTTGTGCCCGTTGCATAGGAACCACAGACCCCCCCATACCTTGTTTTGCTCTGGTGCACAGAGTTGTTTCTGAGCTGCTATTTTCCAAAGATGGTGCGGGCGATAGAGTTTTTGGAAAGAATAGCAAGACAGCTGGTTCCTATAAAAGACAATATATATTCATTTGCTTGGCACAGGGCTAGGCACTGGGGACATAGTGATGAATAAATAAGATAGACATGATGTCTTTGGTCTTATTTATCTTACTGGCTAAAAAGGATCTTACTGAGCTAAACTTATGCTGCTGCCATAACATTGTTACGCTTTCATTTATTTAATCAACAGCTGTTTATGGATTGCATGCTGCATGTCATGCTTTGTGTTAAGAGGAGGGAATGAAATGATGAGCAAAGCCAGACATGATTCTTGCCTTCATGGAGCTTACCGTCTAATGAGGAAAACATTAAATAATTCCATAGCATACATGGTGCTCCGAGATCCTACCAATAGAGACCGGCTTCATTAGGTGAGGAGATTCTTGCCTGAGGCTTAAGCTGACATGAAGGTTAACTAGGAGTAAACTCGGCAATGAGGGGAGGGAAGAACATTCCAGGCAGCTCAAACAGCAGGTGAGAAGATCCTGGTGGAGAAGGAGAGATGGGTGAGCAGGAAGGATTTTGAAAGAGGCCAGCTGGAGAGCTGAGAACAAGGAGCACCCTGGTGTCAGGTGGGCCTGAGCAGTAGCTAGGGCAGGCAGGTAGGGTGGTGCACCTTCCCGGTTGGTCTCTAGTTAATGGTCATGGTGCTCCTGCGAGTCCATGCTGGAGACAGGGAACTTTGAAGTAGAGAGGCCGGCTGCATGGGCGGCAGAAAGAAGACTAGGTGGTCGCTTGTCAGTGCCACCTTCAGTTCCGGGATAGAATGCTGTCGGAGAGCCCACTGATTTAAAGTTCTTCAGCGGTTACTTGTAAGTTTCTCAGCTATTGTGGGAATAAAAGTATTTCCCTTTCATGGTTCTTAAATGAGACTCGAATGCGTTAATCTATTAAATCATTTAGCACAGTGCTTGGCTCATGGCAGGTGTTCCATAGATAATAGCTATTCTTTTTCTTCAGCTGTTCATGGAGGCAGTGATAGTGCTGGTTCCCTCCCACGGTTAAGATATGTGGAAGCATGAGTCTAGGCCTCCTTTGCGCGGTCCTATTTTTTTTTTTTTTTCCATTTTAAGAGCCTACAATGTCCAGAGCCGGTTCTGATGCTCCTTAGGAGAGCTGGGCCATTGTCTTCTTCATCTGCCTGGTGCACCACGTGCATTCTTTTAAAAGTCATCTCTCGCTTTCCTCACCTTTGTAGGTGGATGGGTATCTTTCCATTTGGAAATCTCCATCCCACCCCCAGCAGGGAAGCCCAGCGGGAGAAAGGCACACCCACCCCACCCAGCCTGGGCCCGCCCCG
>NW_005355385.1:592199-601019 GCF_000412655.1 Myotis brandtii | reverse complement strand
GCATCGCCCTGCGAAGCTGGTGGTGCAGGTGGGGTGGCCGAGGGGGCCCGCCGGCACGCCGCTCCCTGTGTGCCCCACCTGCAGCCGGTTTGCTGGCTAGCCGTCCCTCAGCCTCTGGAGCAGCTTTCACTTTTTACGAACCCCTCTGCGTTCCAAACGAGATGCAGGAGCGTGAAATGTGTGTTCCTAGCCGGTTTTGTAGATTCGGTTCCTGGGGAGGTGTTGGAAGGGGACCATGCAGTCAGTGGTCCAACTTTTTGAGGATCACAGTCCTCACGTCTGAAAGCTATGGAGGCGCAGCCTGGAAGACTGCACTTCAAACTTTGACAATTTCAGAAGTTCTCAGATTCCCGGCGGTTATCCTTGGGTCCCTGGTGTGTAAGGTTTAACTTTTTTTTTTTTTAAATTAAATTAAAAGACACCATTAAGGCCCTGACCGGTTTGGCTCAGTGGATAGAGCGTCGGCCTGCGGACTAAAGGGTCTCAGGTTCGATTCCGGCCAAGGGCATGTACCTTGGTTGCGGGCACATCCCCAGTAGGGAGTGTGCAGGAGGCAGCTGATCGATGTTTTTCTCTCTCACTGATGTTTCTAACTCTATCCCTCTCCCTTCCTCTCTGTAAAAAATCAATAAAATATATTTAAAAAATAAAGTAAAAGACACCATTAAGTGTGCTAGAAAGGTGATTAAGTCAAATGTATTGTAGCATAAGTGTCAGCTCAGAATCTTCAGCTAGCTGAGTTTTCAACAACCACTGTGATTTTAAAAACTTTTTTTTTTTTTTTTTGAATACAATGTGCTGGAAGCTTATTAAGGACTTTACGGAACACCCTCCTCTCCCTCCTCCTTTCTCCCCTCTTGGAATGCAGCGAAAAGACAAAACATTTTTTTGTTTGTGTGTTTTAGGAGTAGAGTTAGTTTTGGCCTGAATTGAAGGTATTAGGCCTTGTGTGCACAATCGGAGGGCTGAGTCCATTCCTTACAATAAAAAAAGTTTTGTTTATTTAACCTCTTGACTTAATTGTCTTTGCTCACTGGTTTCCCCAGCCCAGAATCAGTAGCCCTCCAGAGTATGGCACAATGAAGTTGCACTCTGTGCTGTATCGTCTTCAGCATTTACACATTTTGAATAGAATCTCTAGCCTTTGTATGAGGATTGAGAGGATTTGGGAGTGGGTGGGTAGAGAAACCTCTGAAGGGATGCATTCGTGGGAGATGAAATGATGGAACGTTCCTGAAATAATAAAAGGCAACCTTTTTAATAAAAATTATGTTTTTTTTAAATTTATTTTTTCAATTGTCGACATTCAATATTCTTTTGATTTGGTTTTGGGTATACAGCATAGTGATTAGACATCATATACTTCAAGTGTTTCCCCCAGAAAGGTACCCCTTTTTTATGTGAGAAGTGAAAGAACATGTTTTGCGGGGTGAGGGGAATTGTAGAGGAGAAGTTGTTCTGTGCTAAGTGTTAATCATCATTCTTTTGGTGACTTCCAGGGATCATCTTGAACACATAACATCCATTGGCCCCAGGACTACAGGAAGTCCAGAAAATGAAATTCTGACTGTGCATTACCTTTTGGAACAGATTAAACTGATTGAAGTTCAAAGCAGCAGCCTTCACAAGATTTCAGTAGATGTACAACGGCCCACAGGCTCCTTTAGCATTGACTTTTTGGGAGGTTTTACAAGCTACTATGACAACATCACCAACGTTGTGGTAAAGCTGGAACCCAGAGATGGAGCCCAGCATGCTGTTCTGGCTAATTGTCATTTTGACTCTGTGGCAAACTCACCAGGTATGGACCTGTTTTTCAGTCTACTTGAAGTCATCCCAGCCCAGAAAGCTTATGAATGCCAAGCTGCTTGGCAGTTCTGGAATATCATTTTCTTGGACAAACCTTTTTAGTTTTGGCAGGTAGGATAATTAGAATAGTGTCATTTAGTTTAAGATCTAACCCCTCACTATTCTCTCAAGTGCTTTATTGTTATTATTATTAAACACTAGAGGCCCAGTGCATGGATTTGTGTACTGGTGGGGTCCCTCAGCCTGGCCTGTGCCCTCTCGCAATCCAGGATCCCTTGGGGGATGTCAGAGGCCAGGTGCGTGGATTCGGCCCGATCCCCACAGGCCAGGTGGAAGGACCCCACGGTTGCATGAATCTGTGCACTGGGCCGGTTTCGGCCCCATCCCTGCAGGCCAGGCTGGCCTCTAGTATGCATATAAGATCTTTTGGTTAATCTCTTCCCACCCTCCTCCTTCCCCACTTCACTCTGAGAATCATCAGTCTGTTCCATGTTTCCATGTCTGTTGTGTTGAGCGTCTGCCCCCTGGTGGTCAGTGCGCATCATAGCTACCAGTCAAATGGTCGCTTAGGCTTTTATATATAGAGATTAGTGCCAGCAGCCCAAGGACAGGACATGGCATGTTGGTGGTAGACTAAAGCAGCTTTATCAGTGTTACCAGTATGTGTCCTTGAGTCCTGGAGTTAGGTTCTGCCTCTTCAAGTGTTTACTCACCTAGGTATTATACTAAGCTTTGGGGACATGGGATAAAGGAGCAGTCCTTGCCTTCAGAGACTCAGGGTTTGGAGGACATCTTTCCTAGCAGTTTCTGTCAACCCGTAAAGTGACAGCCCACTGGGGATGCCATTCTGTTAGAATACCTCATTAATCCATAAATCTTCCTCTGGAAATACTTTGTCAAAATAGGATACTTGATTTTACAACAGTGCCTGACACAATATTTTGAATGAATGAGAATCCCCTAAATTGAACTTTCATTTAAAAATGTAAGATTCATGAGAAAAATGTTTTTAGTGATTGTGAAAGAGATTGTAAGCAGGGAGGAATAGAAAAGTGTAGCGTTTTACAATGGAATCATAGCAGGTTAGAAGTAGACAAGACCTGAGATGGCATCTGGTACAAACTCTGCCTCCCTCCGCCCTTCATTTGACACAACACTGATCAGAGACAGAGGTAGGACCAGTTGCTGGGTTTCCTGGCCAGTCCTTTCATCTGCTTTGAAAGGAAGGAGAGGTAATGCTCCCTTTGGCAATCTACTTAACCTCTTCTCTCCTCAGTTTCTGATCTGTGAAGTGGAGATAATAGTGCTTTTCTATTAGCATTTCCCCCACTATTGTTATTTAATATTAACATTTCTGGGTTGCTTGAACCTACAGCAGGCCCAATAGGGTAATCTAGAACTACACAAAATATAAAATAACATTTATTTGCTTGATTCATCCTAGGACATCTTTAATCAGGAAGCCTGCCAATTGCATTTAGAATGTAGCATGCTTTTTAAATTTAATGTTTTTATTGATTTTTTTTTTTATTAGAGAGAGAGAGAATGGAAGGAAGAGGGATAGAGAGATAGAAACATCAATGAATATCGATTGGCTGTCTCCTGCACCCCCGCCCCCGCCCAACTGGGGATCAAGCCAGCAACCTGGGCATGTGCTCTGACCAGGAATCGAACTGGTGACCTCTTGGTTCATGGGTCATACTCAACCACTGAGCCATACTGGCTAGGCTGTAACATACTTTTTAAAAAAACATATATTTCCAAGAAGTTTACATGGTAAAAGCAACTAGATTTGAAAAAAATTTTTTTTGAGTTTTCAACCAAACAGTTGAGCACATTGAGTACAGAATGATCTGGTGAAAAAAGGTGAATTATTGGCTGTCAATAGAGAGGTCAGCAGGACCAATGTGAATTGCTTAGGGTAGGAGAGATTCATATGCATTTGTAGCACGAGAAGAAATGGACATCAACCCTCACTTCCATATTGGCACAATGTCCCAATGACATGTTTATTATGGAATTGTCTTGTTTCTATCAAGTATTTTTTCAAATGTTAAAAAAGTCAGTATATACCCATTTGTTTTTATAAAGTCAGAAATATCTTTGTGTGCGCCATAGAAACCAGTGGTCTTTTATGCCTGTTTCAAAGCAGTAATAAGTGTCACCTTGTCCCCACTATTATGCTTAAATTCTAGGAAGGGACAAATTAACATCAAGTTATTTAAGAGCCTTATATAAAAAAAGATGTGCATACAAGTATCAGAAACATAGTGCCAAATGTTATAAATTATATATATGGAGTCCAATAATGAAAGGATGGCATTTTTGTGAGTCATTGGAACTCATTTTAAATTAAAATTTTATAAGATCATCTATACCAACGGTCCCAAGGACGTTTCTGTCAATAATAGATTGTTAAAAATAGTTTTAAAAAACACACTCATAAAATAGATGATCACCTACATCCTTTCAGTGGGTGAACTATTTGAAACATGGGCATTCTTTTAAGTTGTTCTCAGCAACATATCTGGACCTTCGGGATCGTTACCAATTAGAAGTAATGTTACCCACAGAAAGGACTTAAATGTCTTCTTGGGTTTGCTGCATGGTTCCAGGTTGTTGGTAGAAGAGACATTGAGTTATTTTAGGAGTGGCTTCAATTTCTGGGTTAATTCTAAATAGAAAGAGATGTTGGTTATCCACTCAGCCGTTATAGATACTGCTCTCTAACTTGCCTTCACTTTCTTAAAGATATTTGACCCTCTTTGGTTCTGTTCTCAGACAACAGAACTATTAAAATGAAGGAAGATAAATGGACAGTTTAACTTTTAAATCAACCCTTTATAGATATGTCTCTTTCAGTTTCCCTTTCTCTTTGAATAAAGAACATTTTTATGGCTTGATTTTTATTTTAAAGTAACTCACAGTCTCAGAGTGTAAAAACCATTACTTTCATTTGGGTCCTGGAAGGTGGCACTTTTTACTGACTGCTACATAGACTTCTGGTTTGATAGCAGTTAGGTAGTTATTACTTAGTTTCACTTGGATTTAAAATGCAATTCAGTATTCACTGCCAAGACAAGTAATAGTAGGTAATAAGTAGTTTCTTCTTGAGTAGGAGTGGAGTCTGGAATTTAATGACCCCACAACAAGCTTTTTAGCTAGCTGCAGAGCCTGCCTTAAGTTTGCAAAGAGAAGGAAAGCCTAACACTGAATGCAGGCCACATTATTTTGTAATCCTCACAACACAGCTGTGAGGTAGAGATCATTAGCCTGCTCTCTAGACCAGGAAGTTGTAGGGTGAACGACAGAGCTAGAATTTATTTCCAAGTCTTTCTTACTTTAACACCCATACTGAATTGCCCAGCCAGGGTAGCTCAGTTGGTTGAGCGTCGTCCTGTGCACACGTATGGAAGGCAACAGATCGCTGTTTCTCTCACACAACTATGTTTCCCTCCCTTTCTCCCTCCAAGCATGTCCCTTTGGTAAGAATTGAAAAACAGAGCAAAACCCATGCTAAACTCTGTAAGTGCTCTGTCTCCCAGTGGGTGAACCTGAAGATGCTATTGTCTGGCTTATTACTGTGCGTATTTACTTCGATTACTCTTTAAACTTTTTATTATGGAAAATTTCAAATATGTGTAAAAACAGAATTGCTTAATGAACCTGTTTAATGTCACCCAGCTTTGACAGTCTGATCTTGTTTCTTTACCTCCACCCCTGCCACTCTTAATTATTTTGAAGCAGATCTCGGCTGTATCGGTTTCTCTGTATTTCAGTCTAAATCACTGAAAGATAAGGATTCTTTTTTGACATCCTCATAATACTATGAATTACCTCATTAAAAAAAAAATAATTCCTTAATATCATCAAGTGTCTAATCAGTTACTTTACCTCTTATAGTGCTTTAAAAAAATCAAGGCACTAAAGCCATCTTTATAGTCACCTTTAATTAATACGTAAAGCTTCTGAATCAAGTAGTGAAGTAATTTGATGAAGTCCTCTGCTTTATCAGTGTTGGGACTAGGGATACTACTCAATTCATTAGTCTCTTTTCCTGTCTTATTAGATTTGGTGTCTTCTGTGTACTTCTTTTTTTTTTTTATCACATCTCCTTGAGGAAATCTTAAAAAATGCTACACCATCCCAACTGACCCCTCTGTAAATGCGAGTGATCTGAAGATTTTATGATTTTGGCAGGAAAACAGGCAGGAAAGGAGTGGGTGGCAGGGGGAGATGATCTAGGAAGCTGTGAGCACTAGGAGTGAGAATATTATAGAGGATGTGGAATAAGGATAAAGAAGGGAATAAAGTACTTGGGGTTGATGAGAATATCAGATTTTATTTTATTTTAATCCTCACCCGAGGACATGCTTTTATTGATTTTAGAGAGAGAGGAGGGAGATGGAGAAAGAGAGGAACATCTGTGTGCGAGTGAGCATTGATTGGTTGTTTCCTGCAGGCGCCCCGACCAGGATGGAACAGAAACCTGGGTTGTGCCCTGACGGGGAATCAAACCTTTGACCTTTCTTTGTATAGGATGATGCTACAACCAACTGAGCCACGCCAGCTAGAGCAGAGAATGCCAGATTTTAGTATTAATTTAGGTCCAATCTGGTTGGTTATTCAACAGACATTAATACTCTGGCCTAGGTATAGGTCTAGACATTGAGATTAAGTCAGCCAGCAAACCAGACAAAGATCCCTGTTCTTGTGGCGTTTACTGCTGGTGGGTATGCTTGTCACCTGATGGTGACAGGCGGGGCTGTGCTTCTGGTCTTGTAGCTGTGTGATGCTCCCTGGCGAGAAAACCCCATTCCTTGCCCTGCTGCTTCATACCGTAAAGATTTTAAAATCTGAGGAGCAAGTCTGCTTTTTGTATTTAAAGGTGCCAGTGATGATGCTGTTAGCTGTTCGGTGATGCTGGAAGTCCTCCATGTCTTGTCAACGTCTTCAGAAGCCTTGCATCATGCTGTCATATTTCTCTTTAATGGTGCTGAGGAAAATGTTTTGCAGGTGAGATTTTACTGTTGTAAGTACTAGGCTTGGATAATAATGATAGTTATAATAATAACTTATGCATTTATCATAAAATCATATACAGAAGAAATATTGTACCTGGAAGTACTATAAAAATTCTAGTCACTTATATATACACACACATGAGAGGCCCAGTGCACGAAATTCATGCACTGGAAGGGTCCCTAGTGGCTGCTGGCTGCTGGCCACCGGCTGAGTATTCCCTCCCTTCCCCTGGTCGCCTGCTGCCGCCAGCCAGGGCCTCCCCCCCTTTCCCCAGCCAGCCCCGCCCCCTGGTCGAACTCCCGGACAACTCCTGGTCAAGGGGACAATTTGCATACTATGCTATTATTATATAGGATGTTCAGCATTTGAAAACTCAACTTAGAACAGGTCATCTTGTCAGAGTTTGATTCATGTCAGTGTGATGGCATAATTATCACCTCAGGTTTTCTTTGACTGGAGTTTCGGAGGTGTTTTGAGGCAGGCACACAGCATGAGTACCCAGCCATGGGGATCGTCCCTTCTCACATTTGTTTGTTTTTTGTTCTTTCCTTTGCGTAGCCTCACACTTACTGAGGATGTTGTTTGGCGCCACTCACGGAAACCAGGATGTTTTCTGTGGTGGTGACTTTCCACTCAGCAAACTGCACACAGCCATTATGCATTGAGAGAGAAACAGATGTGTGTCTTTAGATATATTGCCTTTGAAAAAAATGATTGTTTTCCTGTTCTTCCCCTTGTCAACATAGACGTTCTGTCTTTAAAATAACCAAAATAGAGACTTTGATAATCTCAAATTGTTTAACGTATATTTGTTTTCTTTCTTTCTCATTCAGGCCAGTCATGGTTTCATTACTCAGCACTCCTGGGCCAACTCAATTCGTGCATTTATTAACCTGGAGGCAGCAGGTGTAGGAGGGAAAGAACTTGTATTCCAAACAGGTATGTGAGACTATACAGGGTGGGACAAAGTAGATTTACAGTTGTGAGTACATGAAACACAGACTGTATTCTTGTATTATTACTTATTAATTATTGTATTATTTCCCATATGAACAACTGTAAATCTACATTTGCCCCACCCTGTATTTTATATTTGAATGCAGTTGCATTGTATACTTTAATGTAATTCTTGTTTTTATAAAAATGGAAAGTGTGTGAAAATAAGTTATTTCTCTAATGAAATGAACATTCTTTTTAAAGCATAAGATAGTTTTAGCTTGTCTTTGTTAAAATTCTTAACCAAATAATATTAATATCACCTAATACTTATATAGTGCTTATTATATGCCAAATGTTCAAAGTACTTAATATATATATATATATATTTTAGAGGCCCGGTGCATGAAATGCATGCACTGGGGGAGGGGAGTCCCCCTCAGCCTGGCCTGCACCCTCTCGCAGTCCAGGACCCCTTGGGGGATGTCCGCCTGTGGGCTTAGGCCCGATTCCCCTAGGGATCGGGCCTAAGCTGGCACTCAGACATCCCTCTCACATTCCAGGGCTCTCTCAGTCCAGGACCCCTTGCTCCTTACCACCCGCCTGCTGTGGAGGCGGGAGAGGCTCCCGCTATCGCCCCTGCTCTCGCCAGCTGTGAGCCCGGCTTCTGGCTGAGCAGCGGGGAGCACCGCTCAACCAGAAGCTGGGCTCACTGCTCCTTAGAGCTGGCCCCGCACCCTGCCCACTGGTGTGGGGTGTGGGCACCGGGTTGGCTGGGGGAGTGGCCGAGGGAGGTTGAAGCGCCACAGTCCCGTCCCGCCTCTGCGGAGGCACGGGGACCATGCTGTCCCCTCTCCCACCGCCTTTGCAGAAGGGGTGGCGCCAGGACCGGGCCCATGCTGCCACCTCTCCCGCCACCTCTGTGGAAGGGGGCGCACCGGGACATAGCTAGCCTAGTAGCATAGGCTCGCTGCCCCCGCCCCCTGCCCACTGGTTGTTCTGGAAGGACGTTCTGCTGTCCGGTCTAATTAGCATATTAGCTCTTTATTA
>NW_005355385.1:590292-591608 GCF_000412655.1 Myotis brandtii | reverse complement strand
TCCCAAATAAAAAATAAAAATAAAAAAATAAAAAACTGACTCATGCCATGGAGCAAAGAAACACATAAGAAAGAAAGAAAATAAAAGAAGAGGTCAATGAGTGGTGGTAAAACAAGTTTCTCTGATGGGGGAGAGCGAGCACATTCAACAAGCAAATCTAGAGCTGGCATACAATTACTTTATCTGTCAACATTAGTCAACTTTTTGCTAAATTTTATTGTAACAAACAACCCTGAATCTCAGTGGGTTACAATAAATAGCAAAGGCTTATTTCTTCATCACGTTACATTTTGGTTCCTGGATAAGTGAAGTTACGGTTCATGGTGATTATGTCCCATGTGGCTTATTCATTCTGAGATCCAGGCTGAAGGAGACGCCCCAGTCAGGGATGAATTGGTCTCGTGGCCAAAGGTATGGACCATGTGATGTCTCTCGGTTAAGTTTCATGTCTCTCCCATTCAAGATTAATTTGCCACAGCGATTCATGTGGCTGAGCCTGCAGTTAATAGGGTGAAGAAATGTATGTGCTGCTTCCACAGGGAGGCATTACAAGTTACATGGGAGGGAGGTGTGAGTAACTGGGAACAAAAATACATTTTCTCTCATGATCCTAAAGAGAAAACTGCCACATTGGAAAAAAAGTTGTATATGCATGAAGATATGAGTGCAGAATTATTAATAATGATAAAAATTATAAATAGTAATAAGGAACTTTGTGGTATATTCAGTGTTTTGCAGTTATTGAAATGACCATTATAATATCTAGCAACACAGGAAAAGCATTGAACATGATGTTTAGTGAAAGAGCAATTTACAATTATATATACCCTGTGAGTATAGCTACATACACACAATCATACATTTTTTTAAAAAAATTGAAGATATGACCCTTGCCAGTTTGGCTCAGTGGATAGAGCGTCGGCCTGCGGACTGAAGGGTCCTAGGTTCGATTCCGGTCAAGGGCACATGCCTGGGTTGTGAGCTTGACTCCTGGTAGGGGGCATGCAGAAGGCAACTGATCAGTGATTCTCACTCATCCTTGATGTTTCTATCTCTCTCTCCCTCTCCCTTCCTCTCTGAAATCAATAAAAAAATATTTTTAAAAAATTGAAGATACGAAAATAAGTTATCTTAGGATGATGGACTTTTGAGTGATTTTTATTTTTTAGACAAAACTTTTTATAGCCATAATCTGTTTGGCTCAGTGGATAGAGCGTCGGCCTGCGGACTGAAGGGTCCTAGGTGTTCGATTCCAGTCAAGGGCATGTACCTTGGTTGCGGGTACATACCCACTAGGGCAGCTGTGGGCAAACTAC
>NW_005355385.1:547585-589897 GCF_000412655.1 Myotis brandtii | reverse complement strand
TTAAAAAAAACTTTTTAGTGTTATTTTATAATTAAAAATAATTCTATTTTCTGAAAGGTTATGTTGTCATGTTTCATTTCAGGTCCTGAAAATCCTTGGTTGGTCCAAGCTTACGTTTCCGAAGCCAAACATCCTTTTGCGTCTGTGGTGGCTCAGGAGGTTTTTCAGAGTGGCATCATTCCTTCAGATACTGACTTCCGCATCTACAGGGACTTTGGGAACATTCCAGGTATTTTGTCAGTTGTGGGCTACAGTGTGACGATGCTTAATTAATAGCAAGTTTTACATTTTGGAAGTCTGTGAGTAAACAGCATTTTCTGGGAGCACATTCTCTGAGAGCCGTGTATTCTGACTCAGCTCCTGATATTTTCCTTTTCTTTTAAATTCTGCTCCAAGTAAAATGCTTGCCTTTTTTAGAACATGTCATGTCACCTTGCCCCGCAGTGTGACAGAAGAACCGAGAACTGTTCAGTTCATTCCCAAAAGATGGTAATAGATCTTTCGGGGACTTTTGACTTTCATTGCTGTTTTGCTTTGCCAACAACATTGGTGGACTGTACAGCTTATTTGACGTTAAATTTGGCTCTGGCCTGGCAAGGCTATAGATGGCGAAGTTTCGAGGATGTCCCAAGCTCAGTATTCCTGCTCCTTGCTGTGGGACTTGTAATGTGCAGTCGTGTGCCTCCTCACGCGTGTATTGAATTACGTACCACAGCTATAGATTCTGTAAGCATTTGGAAGGGAATGTCATCCGTAAATGTGACAAAGCAGTCATGCTGCTGCTTTGACATTTTGTCTTTTAGGAATTTAATACATTAAACAAATAGGCCTAAAACAAGTGGATCTTTACAGCAAAATGACCCTTTTTGTGTATGTTTTAGGAATAGACTTGGCTTTTATTGAGAACGGATACATTTATCACACCAAGTATGACACAGCGGACAGAATTCTAACAGATTCCATTCAGAGAGCAGGTTGGTATTCTAATTTAGACTTTTCATCCGTGTTAAGATGGAATATCAGGGATGACCTATAAATCTATAAATATTTCGTGGCCTGAGCATTAGGGAGGCAGTGTATGGTGTGAATGAACTGGGGCTTTGGAGTTAGAGATCTGAGGACTTAAATTTAGCCTTGAAGACTAGTTTAGCAATTAAGAGCATAAGACTCTTCATTGTGGGGAACTGGAAAGGGGTTGACCCAGGGTTATGGTAGGGTTGCTGAGTGATGAGAGTCTAGCCAAAATGGAAGCTGTGCATTGGAGGCGGCACCAACACATTTGGGCAGCTTGCCCAGGTGCAAAAAAGTTACATCGATCCAAGGTTGGGTGGTGAGGGGCAGGTGAGAGGGTTATAGGACACGTGTCAGGAGAACACAGGACAAGGGAGTTCAAGTGCTCTCCCGAGAGATGTGGGGTAGTGAGGGCAGGTAAGTCTGATACTGAGCCTTAAAGAGTTGTTGGGATTTGGCCTAGTGGGGATTACATTCCAGGTAAGAGCACAGCATGGGGTAGGATGTGCTTGTGTGTGGGGTTGTGGGGGGCTGTTGGGGAGTAGATTGTCAGATTACAGTCTAAGGCAGTGGCCAGCAAACTGCGGCTCTCGAACCACATGTGGCTCTTTGGCCCCTTGAGTGTGGCTCTTCCACAAAATACTGACTTCTGCGCATGGGCCATGAAGTTTCATTTACATTGTCCGTGTGCGCCCGCACGTGGTATTTTGTGGAAGAGCCACACTGAAGGGGCCAAAGAGCCACATGTGGCTCGTGAGCCACAGTTTGCCAACCACTGGTCTAAGGGAAGCTGTACTTTCAGCAATAAAGGGAAATAAGGTAGAAGTGTGAGGGTAGAGAAAATTGCAGAAAGCTTTACAAATCATCCAGAAGATGCTGTAGAAATAAGGGGTAATGAAAGGCCTGAGTACATGAATGAATGATGGCTTTAAATGCTGTTAGTCTCATGATGCTATCTGGAGTGGATGGCGGAGACTGGGGAGAGCCATGAATGACGTAACTTAAGCCAGGAGACAATAATTTAAGTGTGGAATAATGAGGATCTGACAAAAGATAGAAAGGAAAGGGGAGGGGTAGAAAAATAGATTCATTTTTAATGTAAATTCAACAAGACTTGACAAGTTAGATAGAAGGGATGAGTCAGATGGACGGCAGCAAAGATGAGGCCATGGACTGTAATAGGGATGTGGGAGGGTGAGCCTCGTCCACGGCAGGAACAGAGAAGGGAAGGGCACCATGAACCTGTGAGACCCACACGGGGGGGGGGGGGGGGGGGGGGCGTGCGTCTGTGAACCGACCAGATGAAAATACAGGTACAGTTTAGAACTCTTGGAAGAACTTGGTATATGGGTTTGGGTGTGAAAGGCGTAGAAAATACCACAAAAAGTATGGAGAATGGAAATGTTTTTTTGGAAGAGCAAAGCGAAGGTAGAGGACTACACTTGAGCTTTTAAAGTCCCATTAGCACATTTTTAGGGAGCCAGGAGAGCCAGTGTAAGAAACCCTGTGGTAAGACAGGGTGGAGTCTTAAGTGAAAAGAAGAGAACGTTAAGGATGGGCAAGCGGAAGAAATGCCAGTCACTCAGGCTTTTTATTACTCCCGTGTTAAAGCTCAAACTCATTCACCTTTTCATCGACATAACAAACATTCGCTACCTCTGATGTGTCCTGCGTGATCCTGACTCTCCCTGTCATTGCTGAGCAGTCTCTCTCCTCATTCAGGACTCCTGTTTCTGTATTGGGAACTCTCCCTCCTCAGGGCCTGCATCTTCACCGTTCTCAGTCTGTGCGAGCTGTAAATACCACTTCCTCAGGGTTGCTTCTCTGACCTCTCAGACTCCATTAGTCTCCCATGATATGTTTCTAGGGACCTCTAATACCTCTCCTTGTTAATTATTTTTATTCAGATACAATGGACATTGCTTATTAATTCTTAATAACTTGCACACTCACTTGTGGTTTGGTGTCCGTGAGCTTCACGAGAGGTTTTGTCTCTTGGCTCACCACTGAGTTGTGTTTAGAGCAGCGTTTGCTGCATTCCATATATAGTAAATGAATAGGCACTAAGAAACAGCTATTGAGTTTGTCAACAGCAAGGGTACAGCTGACCACAGTAAATATAGTTCTAATAGATGGGAATGGATGAAGGCCATTTGGCTGAGTTTGTAGGTGGAGAGGAAACGGAGTATGAGCTTGCAGCTTATTTGAAAAATTTAATAAGAAAGTGGGGTCGAGCAATAAGATGGTAGAAAGCTATTTCTTATCACATTCTTGCTAGGTGTTTCTTTACTCGGATACTGGATGGTTTATTCAACTTTGTCTTTCTTTTCTTTACTAATAGGTGACAACATTTTAGCAGTTCTTAAATATCTAGCTACATCTGATGTGTTGGTTTCTTCTTCTAAGTACCGGCATGGGAACATGGTCTTCTTTGATGTGCTCGGCCTGTTTGTCATTGCCTACCCCTCTCGTGTTGGCTCCATAATTAACTGCATGGTGGTAATGGCTGCTGTTCTGTACCTGGGCAAAAAGTTGTTGCAGCCCAAACATAACAGTGAGTATTTCCCCCTAAAACTACAATCCTGGCATGGGTGTAGAATTTGCCTGAAGTTTTTTTAGTCAGTTTGCTTATATCTTTCCAAGACATTAAAAATCCTAAGAAAAATAACATTTGATTTGTAATGTAAGAAATTTCTTAATGAATATCAGATTAATGTGTGCATTATATTTTTAGTCTTGGTGAAGCAGACAGTTTTTATGTACTAATGCCCTCCTTAGAAGGACCACATTGGAGCTCTTGAAAAATGGTTTGTACAGATTGACTTTTAGTGAAAAGTCCCACTGAAACATCAGGTCTACGATGCAGACCACTAGCACAGTGTTCTGACGTATGAATGAACTGCTGCCAGTTAAATTGGTCCCCTTCCGCTTGAAATGTTTTATAGTCTAAGCTGGTATCTGCTGTTATGAGATAAAATATTCAGCAGCTAATTTAAATAATCCTTAACCACCAGTTATGTTCTGTGCTACTTCTTTTCCTGTGATAGCTTCTTTTAGCAAAATTTTAGGTGGAACTTTGTTTTCCATTCTTGCTGATAGTTCGACACACAAAGCAACCCGAACGGATGAAGAGTAAGACGACCCATTTTCCAGTTAGGAATGAATCTGAAGTAGTCCTGAAAGACTTATCTCTGAGTCTGTAATACCCACAAAACTCTCCGTCAATGTTACTTGAATATTACTCTTTTCTACCTTCCCTGTTCTAGTATTTAACAAATCTTATCCCCGGGTCGTTTCAATACTTTTTAATTACATGGCAAATTTTCTGATTTAACGTTTGCCCCTTTAACTCTACTGATTGGTTATGAAATTGTTTGATAAAGATGGTGGTCTCCACACTGTGTTTCTCTTCGTTAGCAGCTAACTACACGAAGGACTTCTTCTGTGGATTTGGCATCACTCTGATAGGCTGGTTCACTAGCCTGGTGACCGTCCTCATTATAGCCGTGTTCATCTCTCTGATTGGACAGTCTCTCTCATGGTACAACCACTTCTATGTCTCCGTTTGTCTTTATGGAACTGCTGCTGCAGCCAAGATAATATTCATACATACCCTTGCAAAAAGATTTTATTATGTGGTAAGTGTTAAGCGCATTTATTGATTTCTTTTTGCTGCCTTCAAGGATTGAAGACAAACTCAGTGGGATTCATTGTACAGTCATGTGCCACTTAGCCATGGGATGTATTCTAGAAAAGGTCATTAGGCGATTTCATCATTGTGTAAACCTCACCCAGTGCACTTACACAAACCTAGATGGCGTAGCTGTTGCTGTAACTGCATGTGCTGTGCGCTCACAGAATGGCTGTGCAGCGTTACCACAAATGCTGGCAGTGCATTGCGATGTCACTAGGCGACAGGAAATTCTTGGCTCCATTATAATGTGATGGAACTACCATGATAATGTGGTCTGTCCTTGACTTCCTCATGTGGCTTTTCCCCGGTGGAGGAAGAGCACAGATTATATACATGGCCGGATTTGGCCTTTCGAGCTATCAAAAACTGTATGGCATGGTCATAGAAAACTGGCTCCCAGAGCTGTGTTAAATTTCTGAAAGGCTTCTTATTCTGAGGGTTTTCGTGCAGACTTCAAGTGAGGTGACAAAGCTGTAAGTGGTGTTAGGGGTGATAGTTAGCACTGCTGCATCTGCCTTGGTTTTTGTAACTGTGCTCTTGAATCTGCCAGCCCTCTGAGGTGACAAAGCTGTAAGTGGTGTTAGGGGTGATAGCACTGCTGCATCTGCCTCGGTTTTTGTAACCGTGCTCTTGAATCTGCCAGCCCTTCCTGGGCTCACCTAATTGCTTATCTATACTAATAAAAGGGTAATATGCTAATTAGACCATATGTCTTCCGGATGACCATCTGGACGTCCTTCCTGACAAAGTCGGCCCCAGGTGAAGCCGCACGCCTCACGGTCCTGGGCACCTTAGGCTACGGCCTGGGCGAAGCCACCCACCCACGGTTCCCTGCAGTTGCAGCCAGCCAGGGTGAAGCTGGCCCGGGTCCCAGGTGCCTGTGGCTGGCCAGAAGGAGGGAATTCTGGGTCCCAGGTGCAGGGCCGAGGCAGAGGCAGTTAGGGGCAATCAGGCCGATAGTGGAGCAGTTAGGGGGCGATCAGGCAGGCAGGCAGAGGGGGTTAGGGGTGGTCAGGCAGGCAGAGGTAGTTAGGGGAGATTAGGCAAGCAGGCAGGCGAACAGTCCCAGATTAGGAGCCAGCGGTCCCAGATTGCGAGAGGCTGCCGGCAGTCGGATATCCCCCGAGGGGTCCTGGATTGGAGAGGGTGCAGGTTGGGCTGAGGGACCCTCTCTCCCGTGCACGAATTTTGTGCACCGGGTCTCTAGTGTTTGAATAACTCTGTTCTCCACTGGGCTGTAGGCTTCATGAGGGCAGGGATTGTTTTGTTCATTATCCCCTGGGCTGAGGCAGGGTCTGACACAGCACTAACACAGTGTTTGCCGCCTGCAAGAATAATGCACTTACAGCTGCACTTAAAGTTTTCTCCTTGGTTTCCTTCACTTTTTTTTTAACTGTATGTTGTTGATGTAGATTCTGACAGTTTCCTTGGTGTGCTGTTGGGGGCACTGCAGCATCCTATACAGTCATCCCTCAGTGTCCCTGGGGGATTGGCTTCCGGGGGGCGCCCCCTGGGATATAAAAATCCTCAGATACTCAAGTCCCTTATATAAAATGGTGAAGTATTTCACATAAACCAACTAAGCATGTTCTCCTTGATACTTTAAATCAGCGGTCGCCAACCTTTCGGACCTCACGGACCACCACAGGTTGGCGACCGCTGCTTTAAATCATCTCTAACTTTACTTATAATGCCTAATACAATGTAAATGTTATGTCAACAGTTGCTGTATTGTTTAGGGAAAAGTGACAAAGAAAAAAGTCAGCGGCATGCTCAGTACACTTCAGCAACAATGTAATATTTGAAGGAATTTTTCAATGTGTTGTTGGTTGAATCCACTTAATGCAGTTCCCGAAGATACGGAGGGCTGACTGTACCGTCCTTCACAGGTCATTTCCCTAGTTCGCCTGAAATTCTTTGGAAGTTGTGTAAATAGGAAAGCTTCCAGAGGTGAATGTTTTTAGGAGACTCCTTTTTCTATTTTATAACATTTTCAAAGTTTACTTATAGCCCGGTGGAGGAAAAGCACAGATTATATACAAGTAATGATGTTTTTTTACCCCATCTTGTTAAATTCACCTTTCCTGTGCAGCAACTTGAATTTATTGCTTCATGATAGGAGGTAGCTTTGTTTATAAAGGCTAGATCCCCACTTAAAATGTGTAGCTTCTCTGAGCAGTGGGAACTGTATTCCAATAGAGCAGTGGTTCTCAACCTTCCCAATGCTGCGACCCTTTAATACAGTTCCTCATGTTGTGGTGACCCCCAACTTCATTGTTACAAATTGAACATAATTAAAGCATAGTGATTAATCACAAAACAATATGTAATTATATATGTGTTTTCCAATGGTCTTAGGCGACCCCTGTGAAAGGGTCGTTTGACCCCCAAAGGGGTCGCGACCCACAGGTTGAGAACCGCTGCAATAGAGTACCTTTATGAGTGGCCCATGAATACGACTCTTGAGTATTTTTCTTTCTTTCAGAACGCCAGTGACCAGTATCTGGGAGAAGTATTTTTTGACATCGCGCTGTTTGTGAATTGTGGTTCCCTTATAGCTCTCATTTATGGAGGATTTTGCTCGGCATTTATCAGTGCTGTGTGGGTGGCGTTTCCATTGCTCACAAAGTTTTGCGTGCACAAGGACTTCAAGCAGCACGGTACGGTGTTTTTGGTTTGGATACAGATGGGAAAATACCTTTAAATACATAAGATAAGGCTTCCGGGGACTATTTCTTTGATCTCTTTGGGAAGGTTTTCTAAATTTTTTTTTTTTTTTTAATTTTCAGATCACGCAGATTTTTCTTTCATACCTCATACCCTACCCCATTTTCACAACTATTTCTTTGATCTCTTTGGGAAGGTTTTCTAAATTGTTGTTTTTTTTTAATTTTCAGATCACGCAGATTTTTCTCTCATACCTCATACCCTACCCCATTTTCACGTTTACGAACACATGCTAATATATTATGTATTTTGTTTCTTAATTGTACTTTAGCCTCTCTGAGTGACAGTGTTTTATCTCACTGGATAACATAAACCAAAAGGGCATGAGTCACATCTAGCCCAATTTCTGATAGGTGCCAAGGTACACCAGCACTGTAAAAATCCTTACCGCACTGCCGCGTCTCAGAGATCTGTCATTTCTTTCTCTTTTTCCCTAGGTGCCCGAGGAAAATTTATTGCCTTTTACCTCCTGGGGATGTTTATTCCTTATCTCTATGCATTATACCTCATCTGGGCGGTGTTTGAGATGTTTACCCCCATCCTTGGGAGGAGTGGTTCGGAAATCCCACCGGATGTTGTGCTGGCTTCCATTTTGGCTGGTTGTACGATGATTCTCTCCTCTTATTTTGTAAGAAAATTTTTCTTCTTTTTTTAAAAAAATATAGATATGTGATGAGTTTAGCCATGCCATTCTGTAAAATAGTGTTGCTGATAATTTATTGAGAAATTCTTAAGCAAAAGAAATAGTGAATGGCTGTGCATATTGTGGGTTTGGTGTGGTAAGAAAATGCAGAATGGGTTTTTGTTGTTATTTTTGCTCCTCATCTGATTATATTGCTTTTCAAATAACTTTTCAAACTGCCTGAACGTGAATTTGCAGAATGCGTACCAAGTGAGGACTGGTAGGGGTGGCTTAGTGGTGAATTTTTAGAATGATTCCTAATAGTGTGCTTTGAACTTACTCGTTGGAGGCTAGTGATAACACATAGCAGTTTTATTGGTGCTTGTTAGAGCGAGTGAAGGAAGACTAATTCTGATGAGGCTTTTCCCGTGACCAGTCGGCTTACAGTTGAGTCTTGTCTCCTCGAGGGATGTACACTTAGGACACCCACGGTGCCGTTACTTAGCAGTGATGAAAAAGTATCACAGGCTTGTCATTTTGCTTGGTCAGTATTCTGCCCTCGGTGCGAGTCCCGCCCTTGCCACCCGTTTCCCTTCCCCGGACTCTCCAGCGGGAAGAAAGGACATGAGCAGAGTTGATGGCTGGACCCCGCTGGTGAGAACAGGCTCCATGCCGAGTTCTGCCCCGTGTGGTGCAGACGCCGTCCGGTACTCCGGACGCCGGCCTGGCCCCGCCAGGGGAGGCAGGTCTCTGTGTGTGGCACTTCTCGTCGGAGTTCCTAAGAACAAGAAGTACTTACTGTTTACCCGTGGGCACACTCTGAAATTTGGGGCTAGGGGACCAAATAGAAAAAGTGATTGTGGCTTTACTGTGTTCTTTCCTCTGTGGAGATGATAGTGACCTTTTTCATATTTGATTCAGTAAAGGGCATCGGTGTGGAGGATGTTAGGATCTAGCCACAGCAGGCCAGCATGCCACATGCCTGACCAGCATTATCCACCAAGTCCCTTAAGTAGCCAGTAAGTAGCTGTATACGCAACATCATACACAGTCCTGTAGAGTCCTATGCACAGTGTTGTTTGCAGTCATTGTACTAGTCCTAAAAAAGTCTGAGCCAGTTTCAGCCATTTTACCTTTGATATAATGATCAGGTCCTTATTGGTATTTGCAGAGATGGATGGAAAATCCTAAAATGTTTCTTGTTACCTTCAGGGTTTACGTATTTTGGTTTTAATATTAAGCCTTTAAATCCTCTGTACATATTACTAGGTAGGTTTGCTGTTGTGAGGATTAAAGATGGTAGAACATTGTCTTGTAGAAAAGTTCTGATGTAGAGTCAGCTGAGTTATGAACTAGATCCCTCAGAGTATTTAAGGCGTAGTCAGTGAATGAATATTCAGTTCTGTTCCACATGGAAGGGTTCAAAGTGAACTCTGAGAACCTCACTTGTGGAAATTGAAAATGACCCCAAAGCATGGAATCTTGGAAACCTTAAGAAAGGGGATTAAAGTCTATTATCTTCTAAATTATATTTTCTTAGGAAAGCTTTGATTTTATTAAAAGTGCCTCTTGGCACTAACCAATTTGGCTCAGTGGATAGAGCGTTGGCCTGTGGACTGAAGGGTCCCGGGTTTGATTCCGGTCAAGGGATATGCCTGAGTTGCGGGCTCAATCCCCAGTAGGGGGTGTGCAGGAGGCAGCTGATCAATGATTCTCTCATTGATGTTTCTATCTCTCTCTCCCTCTCTGAAATCAATAAAAAAATATTTTTAAAAAGTGCCTCTTGGAATACTTTAAAACCTCATCTAATTTTCATTACATGAAATAGCTCTGCTGCTCTTTGATGCTGCGGGTTATCATTCCCATTATTTCCCTGTGTGTGGAGTGTTAAGGATAGTGGCTTATTAATAGGGTGAGCCATCTCTTTGGTAATGGAAAATGGAAACACAAAGCATACTTCGGAGAGCGTTTCTTCCAGTCCTTAGGGATTTATTAAATGTATTTGCTAGAAAGCAGTTGAATTCCTGTCAAGTGATCAGTTAGCAGGTCTCCGGGGTTTCTGCTGCGCTGCGGCTGTCATGGTTATGTGGGTTAAGTGGGGGCAGCAGACTGTGTTTTGCTAACTCACTGCTTTGAGGCCTGGGGAACTTAGTTCTGTGCTCACAGTTGTAAAAACATAAGATCCTTTATCTAAGACCAGTATTGTTTTGCAGGAGATTACACTGGATGGGATATTGGTACACTGTAGATATAAAGTTCTTTAATTTTATGTAGTAGAATATATGGTAGGTTATGAATATTTGCTTAATTTTCTATTTTCATCTCAAAAGTATTTGCATATTTATGTTCTTTTCTACTTATTGACCCTAGAGGGTGGGTGATAAGGGGGAGAAGACAAAAGGGGGAGCTGGGATTAGATCATGGTTTCTCAAAGGGGTTCCTTCAGAACCTCTAAGGCGCCTGAGTCATGTGTGTCCCCTATAGCTTTTAATGCAGTGATTTCATTACAGTTGATAAGCATAGTTAGGATTTTGGCTGCCACATTGAGATTGAGACACCCGTGCCGTTTGGGGGGACACTATTACTTTGTGTTGTAGTTTTTCCTCACGTGCAGGAGCCACGCAGAGTCTTGAAAGTCCATCCAGAGGGATCCCACCCCTGGGCATTTTATACAGGCATTATGAGTGAAATGTGAGTCTTGTTGAAATAGGCCTGAAAGCTTACCTCCGTTTCTTTAATAAAGGCCTGATGTCACGAAGTGCTGGTGGTTAAGTCATCTGTGTTAACAGCACGTTGACAGAACAGGAAATAAAATGAGGTCATGGTTTGGTGATGGAGCTACATCCTCCAGTCTCGTGGCCAACTGAGCAGACACACTGTCCCCTTTCTCCCACTGCTGTCTGTCGGGAAGGCTCCACCATGGCAGCGGGGCATTCTCACTCATCCAGGTTCTGACGTGCGATGGGAATCCCTTGTAACGAGTGCTGTGTTTACTGGGAGTGTGTTTAGCGTATGTTAGCACGTGCTGATACATTTTCTTCATGATCTGTCGTATAGCACCTGTCATAAAATAGTTAAAGCCACCTTTCTGCCAGTGGTAATTATTCCTTTTTTGTGTTTTGTGTTTTAGATTAACTTCATCTACCTTGCCAAAAGCACACAGAAAACCATGCTAACTTTAACTCTGGTGTGTACAGTTACATTCCTCCTTGTTTGCAGTGGAACTTTTTTCCCATACAGCTCCAATCCTGCCAGTCCAAAGCCAAAGAGAGTGTTTCTTCAGGTAAGAGCAGTTTTGCGTGAGCTATTTGAAATTCTGGAGCGGAAAGCCTTGTGTGTTTTGAGCTTCACTAGTCAACAGGAAAACCAACTGACATTCCTACTGTTGACCTATTGAGTTATGCTCGACTATTCTGTGTAAGACAGTGAGGAAAAGACTGACCGTCAAGAGGCATTCTTACCAGCTGGATACTTCCCAAGAGACCAAATCGGAAATATCTGCTCGTTGTTTTATCACTGTTCAAATTGTAAAAATGCACCCACTTTGAAAAATAAGAGCAAATATATATCATGGGGTAATGAGCTTTTAGAAGTACAGATTGTAAGAATTCCTGCAGGCCAGTAAAAATCTGAACTATCAACTGGCAAAATAAAATAGGTATTTTATTTATTAAATTTATTGATTTTTAGAGGAGAGGGAGGGAAGGAGGAAGGGTGGAGTTAGGGAGGAAGAGAGAAACATTGATTTGTTGTTCCGCTTATTTATGTATTCATTGGTTGATTCTTTTATGTGCCCTGACCAGGGATTGAATTCACAGTCTTGGTTTATGGGGACGATGCTCTAACCCAGCAGTCGCCAACCTTTCGGACCTCACAGACCGCTGGTTGGCGACTGCTGCTCGAACCAACTGAGCTGTTTGGCAGGGGCCTAAAATAGATATTTTTAAATGCTAGTAAAATTGATCTTAGTTAACACTCAGAGTAATATGTGACAATGAAAATATAGTGATTTAGAAGGGTTTAATAAAATGAAATTTAGAATTTTCTTATATTTCAAGTTTTCCTGCAAACTTTTAGAACTGGCTCTATAAAGCAGGAAGAAGGACTAAGTTGCTTTATTTACAGTCATCTTCTCTGTTAGAGGTTGTGGAGAGGCCCAACAGAAAAGCTGAGTCACAACCTAGATAATGATTCAAGGACTTGCATAAGTAATAATATTTGAACTTAAATATCAGAGAGATTTTGAAAAAGGGCCAACCAGTCCTTGTTTATATACTGGAGAACAGTGATACATTTTATGTGACTTTTTAAAAAAAAATGTATTTTATTGATTTTTTTTTACAGAGAGGAAGGGCGAGGGATAGAGAGTTAGAAACATCGATGAGAGAGAAACATCGATCAGCTGCCTCCTGCACACCCCCTACTGGGGATGTGCCCACAACCAAGGTACATGCCCTTGACTGGAATAGAACCCGGGACCTTTCAGTCCTCAGGCCAACGCTCTATCCACTGAGCCAAACCGGATTGGGCTTATGTGACATTTTATAGTTTGCAAAAAACCTTTGGTGAAGAACAGCTAATTAAAAAAAAAAAGTTTTTATTGATTTCAGAGAGGAAGGGAGAGATAAATAGAAACATCGATGATGAGAGAGAATCATTGATTGGCTGCCTCCTGCATGGCCCACACTGGGGATTGAGCCGGCAACCCCAGGCATGTGCCCTGACCAGGAATCGAACCGTGACCTCCTGGTTCATAGGTTGACACTCAACCACTGAGCCACACCAGCTGGGTGAGAACAGCTAATTTTTAGGAGATTTAATGTTACCTATGACTTGCTAAATGTTTTTAATTTAAAAGTATAGTTAACATACAATATTAGTTTCAGGTATACAACAGAATGTCTTTCTCATTTTTATAATTAAATCAGTACTATTTAGGACAAACCATATTTTTATTTTTAAAAACTCCTGTTCTGATTGGAATTGGGGTTTGCATCAGTGCCAGAAGTTGGTGAGCTTTTCCTGTGAAGGGCCAGATAATATTTTAAGATCTTCCAGCTGCTGTTTTTTTTTTTTAGAGTGAAAGCAGCCACAGACAGTACCGAAGCCCTCTGCAACCCTTTTTCTTCTCCCGTATGATATTCTTCAGGCTGCTTTCTGTTGTTAATAAAGCTATTCCAGAAGGAACTTGGTGTCCTTTCCCAGAATTCCGTTAAGCACAGTCCGTCACCCCTTGGTGAGCTGTGATTCCCACTTTTCTCTGCACGTGAATTAGTCTCATGTAACACTGAAAGGGAGATGTGTGTGTGTGTGCTACATAGGTCCTTATCTAAAAGGAGTTCTAGTGTCCATGGTTTTCAGAATTTATATGAAATTTAAATATATAAATATATTTGTAAGAAAAAAGTGAAAAGTCAAAATGTATTTGTAAGAAATAATAAAACAACCCATCTTTGAGTTTAAAAGAAAGAACATTAACAGTCCTTAAGAAAACCCAGTTGACCCTTATTGATCCAACTCTTTCTCCATCTCTCCCTCTTCCCAGCCCCTAAAGTACTCACCCAACATCTTGAAGTTTGGAGCTAATCATTACCTTAGTTTTCTTTATTTTACCACACATGTATAAATCCCTAAACAACACATAGTTTTGCCTGCTTTTGAATTTCTTACAGGTAAAGCCATTCCATAAACATTCTTCTGCCCCAGAGCATGTGAGAATCTTCCATGTTGATTTGTGTCGCTGTCGTGCGTTGTTTTTCCTTGCTGAGCAGACTTCTGTTGTAGGATGACTCCCCAATTTGCTCACTTTACTGTTAATAGACATCTGGGTTGTTTCCGGTTTTTGCTAAGGTGGGCAGTGCAAAGGCTTCTCTAAGGTGCATATTCAGGAGTGGGATTGCTGGCTTGAAGGGTATGCGCGTGTTCACTTTGTTAGGCAATGCTAAACCGGTTCCTAACATGATCGTGCCAGCACACACTCCCTCCGGCAGTGTGCAAGGTGCCTGGTGCTGCTCCACAGCCACCTCATTTCTGGTATTGTCTGCGGTGGGGATATGGGTGAAGGAATTGAAACAGTAGTTTTCTCATTCGTCTTGTTCTTTTCAGCATATGACAAGGACATTTCATGACTTGGATGGAAAAGTAGTTAAACGGGACTCTGGCATATGGATCAATGGGTTTGATTACACTGGAATGTCTCACATCACCCCTCACGTCCCGGAGATCAACGACACCATCCGAGCGCACTGCGAGGAGAAGGCCCCCCTCTGTGGTTTCCCGTGGTACCTCCCAGTGCACTTTCTCATCAGGTTGGTTCACTGCTCCTCTGCTTCAGTTGGGGGTGGGTTTGTTCTCAGGTCCTATCACTGTATCCACACGTTATTATTTACACTGGTTTACACCCGAGTCAAGTGCCGTTCACACTGCTTTTCCTGTCACTGCAACAGTTCTATGTCTTTAGTGGGATGAAGCACTCAGAAGAGTGGGTTTGCTTTTTTTTCAAATTTAGAAAGTCCTCTAGAAATCTCAGTAGTTAGAAAGGGCGGCCTCCTTCACTGAGCTACTGGACAGCAGTTAAGCATCAAGTTCAAATCATGTATTTCATTTCTGGGGGAAAATTTTGTGTTGTTGTTAATCCTCACCTGAGGATATTTTTTTTCCATTGCTTTTCAGAGAATGGGAGGGAGGGGGAAGCATTGATGTGAGAGAAACACATCGATGGGTTGCCTTCTGCACATGTCCCAACCTGGGACAGGGAGCAAACCCATAACTGAGGTATGTGCCCTTGACCAGGAATCCATTCTATAACACTAACCATTGCACTGCACTGGCCAGGGCCATTTCTGGGAAAGTTCTAGTGTTTGGCAGTGGAGGATTAGATGAGAAGAAATAGTTTGGGTAGTGGAATCAAGATCACCTACAATCCTTTATTAAAGGTTTTATTCTGCAATAACCTGGGCTTCAGAGGAATTGGCATTATTTATTACTAGAGGCCTGGTGCACGAATTCGTGCACAGGTGGGGTCCGGCTGGCCTGCCCAGATCGGGGGGAGGGGACACAGGAGGTTGGCTGGCTGCCCCCGCCCCCTGGTCAAACTCCCAGTTGAGGGGACAATTTGCATATTAGCCTTTCATTATATAGGATTATATTCATCAGAGTTTATTTTCATGCTCCAAAATCTGTTCCATATATTCTGAACACAAGCATCCTAAATATTTTTGAAATAGTGAATATTGAATTCCTTTCCAAATAGGAAAAACTGGTATCTTCCTGCCTCAGAAGTTTCTCCCAGAGAACCTGTTCATTTCAGACTTATATCCAAAGAGCAGACCCCCTGGGATTCTGTAAAGTTGACCTTTGAAGCATCAGGTAAGTCATATGGCAGTTCCCTTCTTGTCTGTAGTTCTTAAAAATTTTAAGCATGAATGTCTTTTTCCTCAGGTTTATAATAGTGACCAGTAGCTTAATGTTTCTAAAAGCAACTGCAGCTGATGATTTTTTTAAAGAAAATTTAACAGGCAGCACTAAAAAATACCCACACCTTCCTCCATCCTTTATGCACAATTTGGAGAATTCCAGTAAAGGCACGTTCCTGGCAGGCAAGCTGTACATCACCCACCCTATGTTTTGTGATTACAGCTGTCAAGAAATCAGAAACGTTTTTTTTGACTGTATATGTAGGTCTGTCTGTGTACCAGTGACCACACTTTAAATTATAGAAACTTATAGGTAATGATTGGGAGAGTTAAGATCCTTTGTAGTTTTTTTCAGTGTTTTGCAGTTACTTTCAGTTTCCTTATCCATGAACCTGGAATGTCCTTTTATTTGTTCAAACCTACTTTTTTGTCTCTCAAAAGTGTTATAGAATTTTTCTTATCTGGGTTTCGTTGCTATTATAATTGGGTTTTTCTCTACCTGTATGTCTTTTAACTGGTTATAATTTGTTTATCTTGCTACCTCATTGAATCTTTTATTTTTTTACTCTTGAAACTTAAGGGTTCTCCAGGTATACCAGGAATTGCCAAACTTTAAAGGGCCAGATAGTAAATATTTTAGGCTTTTGCCATAATTGTAAGCCTGACGGAGTGGTTCAGTTGGTTGGAGCATCATCCTGTACACCAAAAAGGTTGCAGGTCCAATTCCTGGTCAGCAGATACCAAGGCTGTGGGTTCAGTCCCTGGTTGGGGTGTGTTCGGGATGCAACCGATGCTTCTCTCTCTAAATTTAATTTTAAAAAATCCTCAGGTGAGAATTGAAAAAAAATAGATTAATAAATAAAAAAACCCAAAAACATAAACCATTTTTAGCCTGAGAGCTATACAAGAGCAGACCTCAGGCATAGCTTGTTGACTACTGCATATCATCTGCAAATGCAGTATTTCTCCTTTACCAATTCTTATGCCTCTAATTGATTTAAGTGGTTAATACTTCTAGCATTGTGTAGAACAGCTGCTGAGATAGTGGCATTCTTGCCTTGTTCTTATACAAAGTCTATAGTGTTTTCCCATGATAGATGATTTTTTATCATGTTAAGCATTCATCAGTTGGCACTTCTTGAAATCTTTTTTAAAATAGGGAGTTATTTTAAATTTTGTGAAAGGCCTTTTTTTAGCCATCTGTAAAGATAATCATAGGTCTTTTCTTCCTTGGATATTTTGATATGATATATTCCATCAGGTCGTGGCCTGTTATTTTCTTAATGTGATCTTGGATGTTTGCTAATATTTTCTTTAGAAATTTTGCATCATATCTCATGAATTATATTGGTCCGTGTGTGTGTGTGTGTGTGTTTTACATTCTATCAGGTTTAAGTACCAGTGTTATGCATTATAAATGTAAAAACATCATAAATGTGACACATCATGAAAACAGTTGGTAAGTTTTCCTTATTTTCAATGCTTTGGAAGTTTATGGAGCATTGGAACCACTTGGTTGAAAAGTTGACTTGAATTCCTCTCTGAAACCACCTGTGTCTTTTTTTGTGGAGTAGCTTCTTAATTTTTCTAGGGTAATTGGTCTACTTAAGCTTTATGGCTCTGTGTTCAGTTTTGGTCGCCTATATTTTTCTAGAAAAATCTCCATTTCATCTGGGTTTTCAGAGTTATTAGTGTAGAGGTCTTCAAAGCAGTCATGTGATTTAAAAACTTCTGTTTATTTTTATTTCTCTTTCGGCATACTTGTTTTTGCTCCACTTCCCTCCCCCGCCCCCCCCCCCCCCCCCCCCCCTCCCTCTCCCCAAACCATTGAATTACAATCTCTCCCCCCCCCCCCACGCCTCTTTTCTAATTAAGTTAGCTAGTGGTTGTCTTGTTAATTTAAAATAGTAACAGACTTTTGTTTAAGGTGGATCTGTTTTGTTCTCTTCAGTTCATTGATTTCTGCTTTTATCTATATTTCCTAACTTGTGCTTTCTTTTTATTTTGTCCTTTTATATATCTGTCATTTTATTGAAAACAATGTTTATTGCTATGGATTCTTCTCTTATCATTGATTTACCTGTATCCAATAGTTTCGGATATATGTAGTTATTTTCATTATTTAGAAAAATTTCCATAATTATTTCTATTTCCTTTTACCCATGAGTCTTTTAAATAGGACACCCTTAATTTCCAGGTAGAAGACTGTTTTGTTTTGTTGTTATTTTCAAGCTTTGATTTATGATCAGTGTTATTTGTAATCTCAATTTTATAGAATTTTGCTATTTTAATGATCTTTTACTTTTATGAATATTTTATGCTCACCCGGGATGATATATATATCTGTATTATCAGCATGTAAAATTTGATACAGATTTCATATGGTCTATTTCACTGATCATTTTGTTTAGGTCTTTTATATAATTTTTTGTTCAATTGGTGTCTTAGAGTGAAATATTAGTCTTATATGTATTTCTGTATATACATTTTGCATCCCTTGTGTAGTTTTGCTTCATTAAATAGTTGCTATTTTGTGTACAGAATTAACAGTTTTTATGTGAACTTGCAGCTTTTAGTATCAAAGTGCCTTTACTTTTAATGCTTTTTGTCTTGAATTCTATTTTTTCCTGACATCAAAGAGCTCTTTGTAACATTGTGTCCACTTGCCTATAATACCTTGGTTCATACCTTTATTTTTACCCTTTCTGAATCTCTTTAAGTATATCCCTTGAATATAGTATATGATTGGTCTGGCTTTGTAAGCCAAGCTGAAAACTTCTCTTTTAGTGGCCGTGTTAGATCTATTCACGTTTTATGACTGATGCTTTCTGTCTTTGTCAGTGTTCTGTAATTATGTGTGTAATACTCCTTTTCCTTTGATGTCTTCTTTCCTCTTTAATTTTCTGGCACTTAAGAAGGTTTATATTTTTGTTTTGAGTGTGTGTGGGGGGGTGTGTGTGTGCTTACTAGACTTCGCTCTTCCCTCTCTGCTTTGCTACATGCAGCACTTACACAGTGGTTTCCCACCCCGGTATCTGTTTTAGTAAAACCCTCAGTGTCAGTTCTTTTGCTATGGTTGCTGCAGTTCTCTCTTGGTTTGATGACGCTTATTCTCTAGATTTCTGAACAAAGGCTCTCGTGAGTGCTAGAATGTTTCAATGGCAGGACTGAGACTTGAGCCCAGGTTTCTGCTGCACCTCATTACTTACCTTTATTGATCTACACAGATTGGCAAACCTCCACTCGGTTTGCAGTGAGTGTCTTTAAAGTGATAAAAGGCATAAACTTCATAGTCTGGTTTGATGGTGGCTAAACTGCTTTTCTTGCAGATGCTGTTTTAAAGATAGTTATAACTGACCTTTCTTCCTCTTATGTTACAGGACCAAGCCATATGTCATTGTATGTTCGACCCCACAAAGGCTCAACACTTTCTCAGTGGTCTCTCGGCAACGGCACCCCGGTCACAAGTAAAGGAGGGGACTACTTTGTATTTTACTCCCATGGACTCCAAGCCTCTGCATGGCAGTTCTGGATAGAAGTACAGGTGGGATTTCCCAGCACTGCTGGTATCACTGGTCAGGCTCCCAGGTGGCAGGTGGCAAGTATCAAATACTCGGGCTCAGTATGCTGCCTTCACAGAGCTAGAAAACTAACAGCTTTTCTCTGCCAGGTCCTGGAAGAGCAGCCCGAGGGAGTCGTCACCGTGGCCATCGCTGCCCACTACTTTTCTGGGGAAGACAAGCGGTCCTCCCAGCTGGACGCTCTGAAAGAGAAGTTCCCGGACTGGACGTTCCCTTCTGCCTGGGTGTGCACCTATGACCTCTATGCGTTTTAATCTTGTGAATGAGCTGAGTAAATGCCCCGTGGGATGCTTCAGGTGACATGGTCTCTCCTTAAGCTACATGGATATTTGTAATGTAAGACAATGAATTTTAGTAAGTTTTGTAGGCTAGCCCTCTTGGGGCCAAGCACTGTAGTGGTTGTGCTGTGGGGTAGTGACACATGGCCTTTTTAAAACTTGAAAATGCCAGCTTTCTGGCGCTTAAGCACACGTGGGTACTACCACTACACTAACATGTCATTTTATATGACCTTACGGACAAAAGCCAACAGACCACTTCAACAGCTGTCCCCGGAGAGTCCTGAAAGATGCTGAAAGTACTGCAAGACCATTGTTAATGAGACAAATGACATTTCCAATGAAAGCCCAAGACCACTGTTGTGTCATGGATGTGGGTAAATTGCCAGTCACTGGAGTAATGATTCCCCTGGAGGCCTACTGTAGGTCACTAGGAAACTATTACAAAAGGACGGGAAGCAGCTTTGGGCTTCTGAGGCCCCAGCCTGTGCTGGGAGAAGTGTCTTCAGGCAGCTGCTAGCGTGTGCGCTGGAGCCCAGGACCCTGGTGTGGAAGCCGGTGGTTCCTCGCCTTCTGAGGAGTGGTCAGTGCGATACTTGTCGCAATGCTCGTTTCTCTCTGGAACATCTGTCCCCCCTCCCCACCTTACCGATGCTCTACCCCCTCCGGTTTTCACAGGTTCTCTTGGTCCAGAATGTCAGTTGTTTGTGCAAGTACAGGACTTTCACTTCCTGCCCCAGAGCCGGGTTGCCATGGCGTCTGTTCTGGGGAGGGTGGAGGGTGGGTAATAGTGACTGAGCATTTTATACATACTTATTCTCTTTGTTTTGTAGAAGGGAATTTTCCAAGGTTAATCCTTAAGGGCATAATTTTATTGATGCATGGAGTCCTTATTTTTGTCTGTTTTCTAACCAGCTGAACAGATTGGTTTCTCAGTAACTTAGTGTCCAGCAGAACTGGCTTCCCTGTAGCTGTTGGGGTTCAGACCCTGCATAATGGCAACCCTAGGACTTAAGAGGTGCTTTTTGTTTTGAAGAAGGTGGCTGTGAGCAATCACAGCAGTGGAAGGGCTTGGTGAGATCCCTGGCAAATTTTGCTAGCTTTCTTTTTTCTGTTAAGAGATGTAAAAAGTTGGACTAATTCTGCATTTACTAAGCATAAGCTCCCCCCCCAAAAAAAACATTTTAAAGAAAAGCTACAATAAGAATTAATTGGCACTTGGACCCATTTGAACAGAAAGATTATAGTAAGTATGCATCACGGGAGGAAATTCTTCTTGATACATGTGATTTCTAATCATGCTCCTCATATTGCCTGCCTAGTTTGTGGCTCTTTAAAACTCACTGGGCCCACACAAACAGGGCTGCAGCCAGAGCTGAGTGATAACATGCTGGCTGTGACATGCATGGGCACTAGAGCCATTGCTTTTTTTTGACTTTGTAGAAACCACATATTTCTAGCCTCAAGTGCCTGACTCCTGCCACATTTATCTGTCAGGCGGTAATTAAGTGTTTATAGCTTGTATGAATCACAGTTGTGGAGGAAAAGTTAGAAACTTAATAGCTCAATGAATTTTAAAATACAGTCAGTCCTCCATATTTGCAGGTTCCACAGATGGAAAATATGCAGGAAAAAAAAGTTACATTATTGTTGACATGGACTAAGTAGTTAGGCCTACAGTGGTTGTGTCAGTAGTAAACATGTAGACTTTTTTCCTTATCCTTAAAAAATACAGTATAACAACTGCTTACATTAGGTATTACCAGTATAAGTAATGTAGAGATGATTTAAAGTATATGGGAGGATGTACGTAGGCTATATGCAAATACTATGCTATTTTATATATGGGACTTAAGCATCCATGGATTTGGGTATCCAAGAGGGTGGTTCTAAGGGATGACTGTACAAGCATATTTTTGTGAGTAATCTGAAATTACCAGAAATTATTTTTAAGAAAAAAAAAAGGCAAAAACCCAAATGTGTTACTTGTGATTAGTTTCCTTTGGGAAGGATGTTGTTACTCCTTTTTTCAGTAACAATCATGGTTTTCTTTTTGCCCTTGAATTGTACCTTTATATGTAAACAATTATGTTTTTAGGCTTTCTTTAGTATTATAAAGCTTCCATATTATGCAAGGTTGGTAACAAATCTCTGGGCATGCTTAATCTTCTGGGATATTGATTTAATGGCAGAAATGGTTAAATAATTCCAATATTCATGGCTCTATTAATAAGCACACCACTGTTAGATCAGAAGCCCTCTGAAATTAAAGAATTTTGTTTTTTTAAAAGGTTATTCAAATGATCAGATACTTAAAAAGTCTTTGCAAATTCTAAAATACATGATTTCCTACAGAATTTAAATGTAAGGAGAACATTCAGGGAAAGTGTAAATGCGATTTCGAAGGAATTATTTCTTAAAATTTACTGTGTTGTCCTGAAAAAAACTATTGTTGCATGAAGTATCTGTTTCCAGCATGCTAGGATTCTTAAAATGTTGCTGAGGGGGCCATAACCCAGCTTGCTGACTCAGGAAGCTACAGAAAAAATGATTATGTCTGTCCATTACTTTTCACTGGTTTCACTTGAGAATTAATTGTTGCCTTACAATGTTACTGAAATAAACTTTAATATACTAGTTAGTATATTAAAATAGAAAAATATATCTTTATTGTATTCTGTATCCTTATATGTGAAATTTTTTCAAAGTCTTGTTCTTTTTAATAGCTGTTAAAAGGCCTAGATCAGCAGTCACTAACCGGTGATCTGTGAGGTGGGTGACCACTGGCCTAGATGGTTCCTGTGGTTATAACTGCTATTTTAATGGGCCATGTGAGCAAAGAACTCAAGATGGAAATGTTAGTTTACTTCAGTTGGAATCCTTTTGGCTGTGGAATGAGGCTGTGCATCTGAATTTCACAGAAATTAATGACCAACTACTTGGTAAATGTTGAGTTTCAGCATATTTAGCAGTTTTAAATCATATCTATCGGCAAAGGAAATCACTGAAGGGCTAATGGAAATGGTATTTTGTTGGATAGAGCTCATTCTAATCTCCACACAAGAAAAGGGCATCACTACTCAAAACAGTCCAGTACAAGGTGTAATAGCAGAATGACATTCCTAATACAGTTTACAGAAATTTATGGCCAATAGAGCAAAAATACACTTAATACCTCTTTATTTAAAAAGCCTAGCCAATTTGGAAGTACATCAATATATATTTTTGACACTACTACATTATTTGATTTGTAAAAATATAACATACTTTCATTTATCCCAAGAATGCAAAGTTGGTTTAATACCTGAAAAATGCAATATACCATATTCATAAAATAAAGGACAACTACCATATAATCATCTCAATAGATGACCAATTATTTGGTAAATATTGACAAAGCCTAACACCTTTTCATGATGAAAAATAACAAACTAATAATAGATGGGAACTTCCTCAACCTAATAAAAATCATTTATGAAAAGAAAGTAATTTGTGATTAAAGACTGAATATAATGCTTTCCACCTAAGTTCAGAAAGAAGACAAAGATGTACACTACTCACTTCTGTTGAATACTGTGCTGGAGGTTCTAGCAAGAGGCATCCAGATTAGCTGCAGATGACATGATCTTTAAAGAAAACCCTATGGAAGCCACAAAAACTATTACAGTTAACTAATGAATCCAGCAGTGTTGTAGGATCTAATTTCAACATACTAACAAAGAGTAATTCTATTTGCAATAGCATGGGAAACAATAAAATAGGAATAAGCTTACAAAAGTACAAGATTTTTATAATACTATTATATAAAACATCGCTGAAAGGAATTAAAGACATGTCCTAAGACCGACAGGCTTAATATTAAGATGGCAATATTCTCCAAATTGATCTATAGATTGAGTTCATATCAAATCCCAGCTGCTTTTTGTGTGTGCACACACATAACTTGACAAACTGATCCTGCAAGGGACCCAGAATAGCCAAAACATTCTTGAGAAAAACTTAGGACTCACACTTTCAAAACTTCCTACAAAGTAGCAACAGTAATCAAGACAGTGTGGTACTAGCAGAAACAGACACAGATCAGTGTAGTGCAATCAGCCAGAAATAGACCCATACACTTACTCATAGTCTAATGAGTTTTGACAATGAGAGAAAAACTTCAGTAAATGGTTCTGGGACACTGAATCTTCCCATATAAAAGAACAAAGTTAGACCCCCTCACTTCATAGGACATAAATAAAATGAACTCAAATAGATCAAAGACTAACACGTGGAAACTAAAATCATGAAACCCTTAGAAGAAAACATTGGCATTAGTACCTGCTGTTGCTAACTGAAAGAAATGAGAGGATTTTCACTTTTTTGAAAAAAGCTGTTACTGTACTAACGTACATCTTTCAAAAAAGCCAAGTGCCACAGCACAAACTTTCAAAAAGCAGAAACACGCTACTTTTGGATAATGGGGGAATGAAACCTGTATCTGATAAGCATCTAGTATCCGAAAGATAAATGACCCAAATATGAAGTGAGCAAAGGATGTGAACTTTTTTATCCAAAGATACACAAATGACTAATAATCATGAAAAGACAGTCATAAGGGAGATGCAAATCTATAATGAGATACCACCACTTAATTATATTAACGCAGATGGCTATAACCAAAAATACAACACTAACAAGTGTAGACTGGAGCCCTCCTCCACTGCTAATGGGAATTGAAAAAAAATAGCCCAGGCACTCTGGGAATATGGTTAGGCATTTCCTCAAAGAATTAACTCACATCACATGACTCAGCATTTCCACTCCTAGACAGAACTGAAAACATGTCCACACAGAACTTACTTGTACATGAATGTTCATAGTAGCATTATTCATGATGGTCAAAACGTGGAAACCACCCAATTCCTTAAATAACTAGGTAAACAAATATAGTATGTCTATAAAATGGAGTTATTATCCAGCCTTGAAAAGGAATGAAGCATTGATACAAAGATGGAACATCATGCTCAGTGAAAGAAGCCAGACAGAAAAAGCCACATATAACATTATTCCATTTATATGAAATGTCCAGAATAGGCAAATCCGTAGACACAGCAGATTTAGGAATAAAGGACAACAGTAAAAAGTAAAAATCAAATTGTTAACCTCACCTATTAGAGATGATGCCTGGTGTCCTCTACACTTTTGTATATAAAGTTTTGCTTGGTGGAAATCATATGGTATGCATGATTTTGTATCATTTTTCATGGTAGTTTAAAACATTTTCCATGCCATCAACATGAATCATTTGTTCCAATCTTGCATTGTCAAGCATCTAGGATGCCACCAACTCTTGAGGCTCCTATCCTAAATAATTCTGCATATAAATAAATATTAAGTCTGCTGAATTTCTAAGTTATTTCGTAAGAAAAATTCTAAGAGGTGGAATTATATGATCAAAAGAATATTTATGTGGCTTTTAATACATATACTTTTTGCTGTTACCCTGAGATGGTGAATAAACAAAAGTTAATGTAATGGTTTTATGGCCCTTTACCAAGTAAAGTACACATTACAGAAGTAGCAGCAACTTTAATTCAAGCAAAGGTTGACTCTATATCCCCAAATGACTTCTTGTTTTGGTATTAGCAAATAATTTAAACCTCAAATAGTTATACTGAATAAATTCACTGGTTAAAAATACGGCTTAAACAGTTGATACGTGAACCAAACAAGGCAAAAAAAGATTGAGTTTTTAAATATTAAATTGTATTAACAAATTACTAGAGAAATTGCCTATAAATTCGTCTTTTTTTTTTTTTTTTGCCTTGGAGCCACCCATTCCTATTAGTTGAAAAACAAGTATTTTCTAGAGAACTCATTTATGGCATTAACCCCAGGAATATAGCTCTTATTGACGCCTGCTTGGGACAGTGCAAGATGAACCCAGCAGCACATTAGGATATTTGAAAAGATGACAGCTGTTTAAATGGTAAATCATTTTTATTGACGGAATATTCACACCAAGCACAAAAGTAATGCTAGGTCTTCTCCTAGTGGACTAGGGCAGAAGAAATTTCAGTTTAGTTTCTTGCTGAGCTCATGATGTACTCACCTGGGAAACAGTTCTATCTTAAGATTCAGGGAAAGGTGGTTTAAAACAAAGGCTTAAATAAAAGTAGCACCAGAAGGACCAGGTCAGGTACCAATAATCACATATTCCACCCATTCAGGAGTTTCTGTATGTGAAATTATTGCACTTGTAAAAAGTAAATGATAGTAAATTACCAAACCCAATAATTTAAAACAGTCTGATGAATTCTGAACTAAGCAATTTCAAAATAGTCTTGAGTTTCCCATCAAAGGGAACTTGGCTAGGACAACTAAATCTAGCCACTTACTTTTAAAAACAAGGATAGAGGACCAAGTTTTATTTCTAAACTCTAATTGCACTAAGAGGAGAGAGGCTGTTTTACATAGTGGTATGAATTTGGTCCACATGAAATACATTGTTATAAAAATAAACAAGTTTGTTTTTGTAAAAAATAACATTGCATTCCTTTGTTCAAATTGCACAATACAAACAAGCTATCTAAATTAATACTGTTATAAGGTAATTAGAAGTACATACACTGGGTATGTGTTTAATCTGAAGCAATTAAGGAGTATGCAGTTTTCATAATGTATGAAAACTAAAATTAAGTCATATCTAGAAATACATAAAATATTTTAAAAATTACAATGAAGAATGCATTCTTTACATACTAATTTTTAGTTAGCCGTGATAATACAGGATTCAGTATATTTACATAAAACTCCATTTTTACTCAATTTACAAAAGCAATAAATAAGAAACTACATTAATTTGCACAAAACCTGTTTCATTTCATGATTGGTGTGACCATTTCTGTTATTTTATGACCAAGCCAATAAAATAAACCTGTCTTCCTCTATGAAGATTGCTCATATTTGGAAAGAAGAGCAAGCCCTGTCTTTATTCCAAGAGTGACTATAAATGGCCATGCAGAATCCAGCATAAAACCATACAAATTATTAATAATACAAGCCCTAAAAATATGAACAGTGCCTTTGAGTATGTTTATACAAGAGTATTCACAAAAAGATAAAATTCTTGATACAAAATAGTTTAGTGGTATCTAACACATAATTAGACAAGAACCCCTCCGACCTCCGGTCCAGCAGGAATGCAGCTGGCACACTGCCTCACAGGTACAGCACTCCCATCATTCAGGACTGGCACGTGCTGTGCCAGGGCAGACATCTGCTCAGGAGGCCCAGTCAGAGTCCAGTGCTCTCAATCTAGGGCATTCCAGGTAGCTCAGGTACCTGACAAGCTACAGCAAGCACATGAGCATTTATTTTTAAAAAAGCAGTCTGGACACACGCTGAACCAGAAAACGTAAGAAGCTATATGTAGTGAAAAAGCAAGCTCATCTGGGGCAAAACAATCCCTATGGTTTAAGAGCTACCAATCTTAAGAATAAAACCAAAATATTCTCATGTACATCTGTACAGTATTCTTTATTACTTTCCACCAAAGCTTTAAGTTTTTTTTTATGAAAGATGATTTATTCTGATATCATATTTTTCTGGAGTCAAGGAGATTTCTTAGAGAAGAGTTAGTTAAAATTTAATACCTTACCAGAGTCTCTGAGCTGAGCTCCCTGGTTAAATCATCCAATGAGGTCACAGTGTCCTCAGTTGCACGCACGCTGCTGCTAATTAATACTGCCGTGGTGACGGCACCTCACCGTTGTTAGGACACACAACAGTCGTAAGTCCCATCCTGAAAAGTTTCCTCCTCCTCTGCGCGGGTTGTGTTCTCCTCTTTCCCGCTGACCATACCGCTACCTCCGACCTCGCCCTGGGGGATGCTTCCATGGCCTGAGGAGCTCCTGCTCTCCTCTGCCCGGGGACTAGTCTGTTCAGGAGTCTTACCCACAGTTACTGGCTGGAAGGCTTCAGGGTGGACCTGCTCTTCTGTTATCTCACTGAGCTTCTGTAGTTGTGGCTTAATGATGTTCAAAAATGGCTTATATCCAGGACTAAGTAAAGGAAAGAGGAAATTAGTTCATCTGCCATATTCAAAAGGCTCCATAGAGTGTTATGTATATACTAGAGGCCCAGTGCACGAAATTCGTGCACGGGTAGGATCTCTAGGCCTGGCCCGTGATTAGGATAGATCAGGGCGTTCCGGCTGTTGGCCGGGGCCTTCCTTCATTCTGTGCCGCCCCCTAGTGGTCAGTGCACGTTATAGCGAGTGATTGAACTCCTGGTCGAAGTCCTGAGGGGACACTCTGCATATTAGCCTTTTATATATGCAAATAGACTTTTTCTATTGATTTCAGAGAGAAAGGGAGAGATAGAAGCATAATGATGAGAAAGAATCATTGATTGGCCGCCTCCTACATGCCCCCCACTGGGGATCAAGCTCGCAACCTGGGAATGTGCCCTGACAGGGAATCGAACCATGACCTCCTGGTTCATAGATTGATGCTCAACCTCTGAGCTACACTGGCCGGGCATTACAGTATTATGGAAAAATTCCTACTAAACACAGATACAGTAAGGTCAGTGATTAATTATGAGGGGAGAGGAGGCAGCACAGGGAGGTAGGAAGGGAAGGTTTCTTAGGTGCCCTGGCCAGCATAGCATTAGCATGAGTCTTAAATTTCTGAGCACTAGGAGCAAATTATCTAGCATTACAATTAAAAATCATATTGCACAGTGTAAGGACCAACAGGATTTCATACCTGAAAAAGAACTTTCAGAGAACCTGAATGAATTTTCCAATTAAGGAAAACTAGATCCAAGTAAGGGAAGCCCCCAAATCCACACATAATTGGTGAGTAAGGGCTAGAACCCCAGGCGCCTAACTTCTATCCACTACTTTTTTTTTTTTAAACTAAAGTGTCCTTTATTCTATATGTCCTAATAGAGTTTTATTAGCATCCACTACTATTTTTTTAAAAATATGTTTTTATTGATTTGTAGAGAGAGGAAGGGAGAGGGACAGGGAGATAGAAACATTGATGAGAGAGAAACATAGATCAGCTGCCTTCTGCATGCCCCCTCCTGGGGATCCAGCCCGCAGCCCGGGCATGTGCCCTGATCTGGAATCAAAGTGGTGACCTCTTTGTTCATGGGTTGATGCTCAACCACTGAGGCACACTGGCCAGGCCATCCACTACTCTTAATTTGGTTTGCTAGTAACTGCCATGGAATTTGTTAAATTCATATAGACTAAGCTTTTATTTTTTTCAAGTAGAAATTTTTAGATTATTTAATTCCACAGAACCACAAACCTTAAGTTCCAGTCTTAATTCATAAGCCAGTCAGAAAAAGATAAATATCACATGATCTCACTCATTTGTGGAATATAATGAACAATGTAAACTGATGAACAAAAACAGATTCAGAGACAAAGAAGCATCGATCTGGTCAAACCCGGCACCCACTGCAGCTCGCCCCTGTAGTAGGAGTGATCCACGCCGCCGAACATCACCACGCTGCCGTTCCTCTTGTTGCTGGGGGGGGGGGGGGGGGTGGTGGGGGGGGGGGGGGGGGGGGGAGCAATGGGGGGATAAGGACACATATGTAATATCTTAATAAAGAAAAACAAAAACAAACAAACAAAAAAACATTTGTGCTGCATCAATTTTAAGTCAGTGATATGCATTCCATTTTAAAACGACCAGCTATCTTATTGGACATCACTCATCTAAATGTTTGGTACAGAACAGTAACTAAAGAACACAGCCTTAAAATGAACATATTAAAGCATTTTTATATTGACTAACCTAAAATCTCTAAATAAGTGAACCAGAGCTAAGCCTTAATGGGAAAGGACAGGGTTCACCAATGAACAGCAGAGAAACAAGCTGACAGAAACCAGCACTTACCAGTCTGCAGAGGCCCATCGGTCCACCGCATGCAGCCCTGTCTTTATGTTCTGTAACATCTCTCCATCTACCTCTGTCGTCTGTATAATCACCAAAATCTGGTTGATTATTGAGGATTCTCTAAGAATCAAGCCTATGACAATGCACCAGTCCAGACATCCTGCCTCCATGAAGATGTGTAGCAAATACCTGTACAGAAACAGAAACAGAGTAACTGAGAAGGAAATATGCAGCTAAGAAGAATCTAGATGTCAGAAGGGCAATCTACCAGGAAAGTAGCCCCGCACCTTATTTGCCCAAATATCCCAAGTAGGGATTCTGTGTGTTCAGAGGCCGAGACACTCACCGCAGCTGGACCTGGGATTTGTGAGGCCCTTTACTGGCCAACTCCATGGAGATGTGCTCTAGCTCTGACTGCGTTAAGCTGAGCGTGGAGAAGCTTTCGTCCACCACTGTCCAGTCCCCATCCACCATGGAGCTGCTCTCAGTCAAGTCTGTGGCTGAACCAATACTGCATTCATCGCCTGATGGAGAAGTGCCAAAAGTTATAAACTAACTTCATGTGGAAAATGTTTTAACTTTAGTTTTAAATATTGGCTGTTTCTTAGATGTTGATTTCTCTTGAAGAGTTTGAAACTAAAACATAAATCCATTGCTAAAATTCCCAAGCTAGATTAACAGTAGTAGGTATTTTTTAAAAAGCCATTAGAGCTTGGCCAGTGTGGCTCAGTGGTTGAACACTGACCTATGAACCACGAGGTCATGGTTCGATTCCTCATCAGGGCACATACCTGAGTTGTGGGCTTGATCCCCATTGAAGGGTGTGCAGGAGACAACCAATCAATGATTCTCTCTCATCATTGATGTTTCCATCTCTCTCCCTCTCCCTCCCTCTGAAATCAATAAAAACGTGAATTTTTTAAAAAGCCATTAGAGAGGTACCAGGCATTATGTGCCTTCACATGGAAAAACATGCTACTACCTATTAAAAAAAAGAGCTATAATCTGATAAGTCTTTAGATTCAATGACCAATTGGCAAGAAAAACAGAGGAAACAAACTAAATCATCAAGATGTAATCACCAAAATCCACATTATGGGAAAATCCATGAAGCAAGTTTCTTCAATGAATAAGTAGGAAGAAAAAAAAAGATGGGGAGGGGGAATAATCACTAAAAAGAGAATTAAAAACATAACAATCACAATGTATCAACCTTATTTAGACCTTGAGCCAAGCCATAAAAGACAATTATGAATCAGAAATAATTGGACTCTGAAAGCTTACTGGATATTTGATGGGTTAAAATTTTAGAAGGATGATATGGTATTATGGCTAATTTTTAGAGTCCTTTTAGAGATAAATACTGTAATTTTCACAAAATATATGTTTTGGATTTGGTTAAAAAAATACCAAAAGTGGATGAAACAAATTTGGTCATGAGTTGGTAATTGAAGCTGGGTGATGGATATGTGGATCCATTATCTCAACCTTTATGTCTGAAATGATCTCTAAAAGATGATATGGTATTATGGCTAATTTTTAGAGTCCTTTTAGAGATAAATACTGTAATTTTCACAAAATATATGTTTTGGATTTGGTTAAAAAAATACCAAAAGTGGATGAAACAAATTTGGTCATGAGTTGGTAATTGAAGCTGGGTGATGGATATGTGGATCCATTATCTCAACCTTTATGTCTGAAATGATCTCTAAAAAGTTTCTTATAAAAAATTTTTTAAAAAAAAAAAAAAAAAAAAAAAAAGCAATGGGCCCTGGCCAGTTAGAGCGTCCTGGGTTTGATTCAGGTCAAGAGCACGGACCTACCTCATTTGCAGGCTCCTCCCTGGTCCAGGGGGCATGTGCAGGAGGCAACCAATCGATGTATTTCTCTCACATGGCTGTTTCTCTGTCTTTTCCTCTCTCTCCCACTCTCCCCCCCAAAAAAAATCAATGGAAAAATATCCTCAGGCGAGGATTTAAAAAAAAGAGCAATGGTACCACCTCATGTCCATTAGGATGGCTAATATTAAAAAAACAAACAGCAAATAAGTGTGGGCAAGGATGTATAGAAACCTCAACACCCTTGTCAACATTGGTGGGAATGTAAAATGGTATAGCTGCTATGGAAATATGATGGTTCCTCAAAAAAAAATTAAAATTAAAAACAGAATTACCATATGATCTGGCAATCCCACTTTTGGATATATACCCCAAAGAATTGAAAACAGTGTCAAAGAGATATATACTTTCATGTTCACTACAATATTATTCATAATAATCAAAGGTGGAAGCAACCCAAATATATGGATGGATAAACAAAATGTGGTATATACATACAATGAAATATTACTCTACCTGAAATATTACAGGAAGTTCTCATGCATGCTACAACAGGGATGAACTTTGAGAATGTTATGCTGAGTGAAATAAGCCAATTACAAAAAGACAAATACTGCATGATTCCACTTACATGAGGTATCTAAGGTAGTGAAATTCATAGAGATATAAAATAGAATGGTATTTGCCAGTAGTTGGGGAGTGAGGAATGGGAAGTTGTTATGAATAGGTATAGGGTTTTAGTTTGTAAGATGAAAGAGTTCTGGATACTGGTAGAACAATGTGAACGGGAATTGTAAACACTACTGAACTGTATACTTAAAAATGGTTAAGAAGGTAAATTTTTTTATGTATTCTACCACACTTGAAAAAAAAATAATGGCATCTATAAGCCTACCCACATAGCAGAAGCTTACAGTGATGACAGGTGAATACCTGGCCATTAAGAAAACTGCAGAAAATCAGATTAGTTACTACTAGTTGCTCCTAATTATATAAACCTAAGCAACATAAATCACTTAAAAAATTCCTCAAATTTTATCTTACCCATTTCTTTCTTTAATTTTTCCTTTACTGATTTTTAGAAAGAAAGGGAGAGGGAGAGATAGAAACATCAATGGTGAGAGAGAATCATTGATTGGCTGCCTCCTGCATGCCCCCTACTGGGGATTGAGCCCACAACTTGGGCATTTGCCTTGACAGGGAATCAAACTGGTGACCTCTTAGTTTCTGGGTTGACGCTCAATCGCTGAGCCACACCGGCCAGGCCTTACCCATTACTTTAAGAGCAGAAGTTGGCATACATATTTTGGTAAAGGGCAAGATAGTAAATATTTTAGGCTTTAAAGTCTAAGAGGCAAAATTAAGGATATTATGTAGGAAGTTAAAAGAAAAAAAGAAAATGTCCACATTTTAAAATAAACGAAAAAGAAAGATAAGTGAGTACAATTTTTTATGATACAGGTATACTTATGAGAAAAATGGAATTCTTATTTGGGGATAGATAACATTCTGCTTACATGAGATTCAAAGTCAGTGTTTCTGTACATTAAAATCTATTGCAAAAGTTCAATTATTAGTGCTGATTTGTAATAAGATTTTGCCTATTTCATTTTACCTAAAATAAATATGGTGGCCTATAGCCAAGGCCAATTGGCCTTGTTCTAGTGACCCTCACCTACCCGGCAGATGCTAATGGGTAATCCTCAAGGAAGCCTCCTCAAAGGAGAATGAAGCTCTCTCTCTGAAGTGCTGCAGCACCTCAACTCCCTCCCAAAGGAACTGAGGAAGAGCTAGGCCTTAAAGTGACACTCACCTCTGTTAGATAAAGGTGACAGGAAGGCGTCTTGCATTTGTGGTCCCTGGGATGAGGCTGTGTCTATCTCATGGTGGGTAGGGCCAATGTTGCTGAGCCAGCTCTGACTTCGCTGGACATTAGAGAGGCCAGCATCTATCTCAAGGTTTAAGAAACGGTCAGCTGATTGAGATTTTAACAGCTGCTCTCCCACTGCAAGGCAGGCCCAAAAACAAGAAAATGGAAATTCAAGATGCACACACTGCCATTTCCAATTCAGTCCTTTCAGCTTCTCTTCCCAAACTCGCTCAATATTAGAAGTTAAAAGCCAATTACTGTCCTACACTGCATCCCCCGCCCATAAACCAGGGCTGTGGGGCTGTAACAAAATGGACTGACTAGATAATGCCACCCAGGAGTCATCTAACATCATCATATCTTACTAGAACTAGGCAAAATTTTACTCTGTTCATCTTTGATGTGATTTTCCTTGGTTCTAAGATGACATGAAGTTTCCAAATGCCATAATTAAAGGCTTTTGTTTCAATTTTCTTAAGTGACAATTAGAACAGTCTTCCTTAAAAAGACCTGAACTAAAAAACCTTATCTTTTAACTTTTCTTTCACCAAAATGCAGTTTCACTTTGTCCTCTCCTACTTTAGGAGATGGGCTCTCAAAGATGTATTTTTACCATTTCTCTGGAATGAGCTGTCAGTTAAGGAACAATTTAGCTTATTTTGATTAACCAATTCCAAAACTCCTTCCCATAGTAAGTGTGGTAGTTCTATATTCAGTCAATTCTCAACTTGATAATGTGAGATAACTATATTTATACATTGGACTTCAAGGTCAGTCTCTGAGACATAGGTTCTACTTTATTCACATCCTTGATCAAAATGGTGGATGATCTGACTGATGTACAAAAACTCGGCTTTTATCTCTTTCTGAGTTTAGAATGAAAAGACTTCTTTGAATATCAACTAACTGCAAAATGTCTAAGTTCCTGGAGTAAAATACACTCGCCTGTACCTTGACACAAGCTTGCACTACCTGTTCGGAGTTTGCCATTCTTGAAAGGAGAACTGAGAGAAGAGGCTGGGATGATGGGAAGTGGCCACAGGAAATCTTTGTGGAGTCTCTTCAGGGCTATCACAAAGTTGTCCACCCGGGCAGCTCGGGCACGCTCCTTGCAGAGCCAACTAATGAGTTCAAAGCCCAACTGGGCTGCAAAGCAACCCAGGTCCTTGAGCCGAACTTCTTCTAAGAGACGCCGAGCATGTCTCCAGAGCATCATGTCAATATACATGTTCTCTGCACAGTCGCTGTCTTTACTCCACCTGTAAGTGGGAACACAAGGAAGCTACAGAAAAACCTTTACTGGAAGGCTTCACATACTTTTACGTAGTAGCATGAGTGCGCTGATAGGGAGGTGAGAGATCCAAGATCTAATTCTGATTGAAGAGGAGAATAAAATATTAGGTCTTCTCCTCCTTGTGATACCACAACCCGCTGAACAATGCCTGGAACTCAGCAGGCTTTTACAGCGTAATTGTAGAATGAATACATGGAATAGGAGAAAACAGGAGGCAAAGCCAAACCAGGCAAGAGGTGGTAACTGCTTGAAGGAAAGACAGGGAGGACATAAATGCTATATTTAATTTAAAGACCAAGGAAAAGAGGGGAGGAAATCAGATCATAGAAACTAATGAGAAGAAAGGTGAAATGAAGTCTTGTAATGTGAGTTATGTAGACAACTTAAAAAATACAAATAAAAAAATAATTTAAAAAAATTAACAACTTCACTAAATCCAGTCTATCTTCCCTTACCCGTGGGGGCTGGTGTGCCCACCTGGTCTGTAACGGTATGTGGTGCTTCCATGAGAGGCAGCCCTGGAGCAGGCGGCCTGGACTCAAGTCTCAGCTCTGCACTCATTAGTTGTGTGAACATAACCGAGTTTATGTTCTGGACTCTGTTTCTTCACCTGAATCGTGTGGGTAACAACAGTACCTACCCTTATGTACCCTTAGCAGTTGTTGAGAGAATTAAAGACCTACACGTGTAAATGCCAGAACCATGCTTAGCACATAGTGAGCACTGAGTCTGCGTTCGTATTTAAATTCAGGGTATGGCTGAGAAGCTTCTGTTTGCCTGACAATTGTTTATAGGTTGCATTTCACGTGTATATAGCCCAAGATTGTGTGTATGTTGCAAGTGGGGGTGATATTAATGGCTGTGATAAGAAAAAGCAGTTAAACATCACAATAAAAAAAGTTCAGTAAGCTCTATGTGCCTGGCACTGCAGACACAATACGAACAATATGAAAGGATTAGGGAAAAGAAAAAAATAGGAGCCAAGAACATGCAACACAAGAAGGAATCATGGACCTCACAAACGGGGAAATTCTATTTTATAATGTTCAGTGTGAGTCCACAGCTGACCTCTCAGAAGCAACAGCCCACCCATGGGGGATGGAGGTTCCCATCTCCAGATACACTTCCTTGTTGCTCTCCCACTGTTTTAATGACCTCTCCAATCAGAGTCACAGGGCAATCAAGCATATGAGGACTGAATTTTTTTTTTTTTTTTTGTCAAGTAGTACAGTTAGAAAGGAGGATAAAACTGTTGACTGTAAGAAGACTTTTGGATTACCTGCAGCTTTATTATCTTCCTTTTTATCCTATAATCAAGTAATTTAAAGTTAATTACATTCCGAACAGATATATTGAGACCTCTAATACAAGGGGCAGAAAACTGTAGAAGTGAACTTTGGAGGAAGAAGAAAGGGAAGTTTTCTGAGAATTGCAAAAGGAAGTGCAAGTAGATCAAGTAGTTGTTTTCATAAGATCTGACTTTACAAATGCCCTGAAATGCAATGTCACTCAATGCCCTAAAAGCATAATGGCTTTTCATCCTTTTACCTTTTTCCCGAAGGCCCAGATGGCATACTTAGTGTTTTCTGTAAGCTGAATTTACTAGCAGGTACGTTGTCAGCTGACTGGGACAAACTGATGCTGCGATTCCTGAAGAACTCAAATCCTCCGCTTGAACTGGGTTCCTGCGAGTGCACACAATGTGCAGTGCGGTTAGAGGGGATGCCACATGGGTATATGCCCAGAGAAGCTGCCCAATTTGCAACTAACCTGAGCTGTAGGTGTGGATGGAGGTGTCTCAGATTCTCCAGAGCCAATGGCTTTAAGAAATCGAATCATGTGCCGACATAAGTCCCACTTGCCTTGCTCTAGGGCTGTGTTGAACAGAAGGGTGGCATGTTGCCTGCTTACTGCTGGGACTTCCATATTCTACAAAAACAACCAAGGAAGACAAGCATTCCTTTTATGCTGCAAATAATTTGGGAAACTATGAGCAACTCTTTATCTCCATGGTTCCCTAAACCCAGAGGAGAGATGCAGCTGCAACACTGCAGGGGACAGTTTAACAGCGAAATTAAAGGAGCACTAGAAGTATCAGACAGGAAGAGCTGTGGTGCATACTGTGCTGCGTAACATAAACTGTGAATATTGAACTCCCACTACATGCCAAAGCGTTATATAAACCTCACACACACTCTTTCATTTCTCCTAGTGCAGTGGTCGGCAAACTCATTAGTCAACAGAGCCAAATATCAACAGTACGATGATTAAAATTTCTTTTGAGAGCCAAATTTAAACTTAATAAACTATATAGGTAGGTACATTGTTATTAACTTAATTAGGGTACTCCTAAACTGGCCTTTGCTAAAAACATCCTCAATCTGAGGGGTCGACCTCAGCGAACGTACCCCCACTTCTTCTAACGCCACTTCTTCAAAATACACTCGCCCAGGCCAAAAACCAACTTCTGCGCATGGGCCACGAAGTTTCAATCGCACTGTACGTGCGTGCCCGCATGTGGTATTTTGTGGAAGAGCCACACTCAAGGGGCCAAAGAGCCGCATGTGGCTCGCGAGCCGCGGTTTGCCGACCACTATCCTAGTGAATCGGCAAAATGGGTACGTCATTCCTATTTTACAGATGAGAAAACTGAGTTAAGTAACTTGTTGAAGCAAGAATAAAAATCTAGATTTGCCAGACTCCCAAAAAGCCCAGGTCTGTCTCCTGGGACAGCTTTCTGAGGACGGGAATTAAAAATCGTTGCTTTGGGCAGTAGTATGTAGTACAGTTACACAAACAGCATCCTAAATAATTCTTTCACAAATTTATTTATTTGTTATCCTCACCCAAGAACATGTTTACTGATTTTAGAGAAAGAGGAAGGGAAAGAGAGAGAGCGAGAGAGATCAAGAAAAACATCGATTTGAGAGACATGGATCGGTTGCCTCCTCTACTCGCCCTGACTGGAGATAGAACCTGCAACCTAAGTAAGTATGTGCCTTGACCAGGAGTCAAACCTGCAAACTTTTGGTGTATGGGACAACACTAGAAACCAACTAACCCACACGGCCAGGGCTCTTCCGCAAATTTAACCGTACTGCCTGCTCTGACCTTCATGGAATGGTGACTAATAGACAAGTTTAACTGTAATTAATCCATAGCAACTTAGGGATTCTGATAGAACAAAAGTTTCCAATTTCATTGCTTCAGAGATCATCGAAAGTCTAAGGAGTGACCTAAAAAACAACAACAGCTGCATTAATTTGTTTCTATTTTTATGATTCTGTGGCTCTTTAAGATTAATCAAGGAATCAGAATTTCATGGCCGTCCAGCCCCTGCTGAAATATCTCTGGTTTCAATCAGTTGTCACTGTCGACAGGAAATCTGCCTCAGGCAGTCTGAAACCAGGTTTACGGTTAGCTTCTTACATCAGCAACAGAACTTTGCAGTCATCGAAACTTTAGTGCAGCCTGTCAAATCCACATCAGACACACAGGAACAACAAACTATCAAGCAGCCTTGTCAAATATATAGTGAAGCAAATTTTCAAGAGTCTCACAGGACACATTATTTTGAGAAGAACTGCAATGAGAGTAATTACTGGGCAGGCCTGAGTCCTCTTAACTCACTGTGGGAGCCTCATAAAAGGTGCCCTGCTATGACCCAGGCTCTAACCAGAGTCCCCGCATCAAGTCCACACTACAAGGAAACACCTATTATGTATGCTGGGGCGGCTCAGACAAACCCAGTAATATTCATGTTGTATGTAGTATAATACATATAATATGATACTTCTTCAGTATTACTCAAAATAGTATTATAAACTCATCAGTCTGTTTTAGGCCTAATTATGGACAAACAGGATTTTTAAAACTCTGCAATGTTACTATCAAGCAATGAATGCATAAATAAATGGAACAACACATTGATGTTTCACTCTCTGTCTCCCTTCTCTCTCTGAAAATAAAATTTAAAAAACCTGCAATGTTCCTTTTTAATATTCAAAGAAATTTTCTATTTGATAAAAATAAGTTCTTCAAAAGCAAAGATATAAAATGAATAGAAAACAGGACTGAATTAATTCCTTAAACACAATCACAGTGTCAAAACAGGACATTTCTTTTTCCCCAGAAGTTTAAGATCATTAATTCTTGTACCTTTATAAGAAGAGAGCTGTTACCTGTAAGATAATAAGGTAAGAGGCAGCTGTGTCCAAATCCTGAGCCATCAAACATTCCTCAAACAAGTCCTTGGGGTTTCCGACGGCTGCAAAAAGGTAGTTCCACAGGGCATACTCGGTCTTCCTGGCACAATGCACAACGGTCTGCAGGAAGAGGGGGAACTCGGTGATAAACTTCGCCACTGTGGGAAGCAGAGGGTCGGGAATGGGCTCCCGTGAGGTAGCTTCCTCTTCCAGCACTTCATGGAGCATGAGCTCCAGCACGTGAGGGAAGTAGGGTAACGCGGAGCAGGACTGGGCCAGGAGCAAGGCCTGCTCCCCGAGGTTCCTGACCAGCAGCTGACGTAGGATGTGGTGGAGGTAGATCTGCGAGGTTCTCTCCACGACACAGAAGGGGAAGAGCACCTCCAGCTGCTCCCTAGCACTGCTCCGAGTGTACAGAGAGTCGTAGAGCACAGTGTCATTGACAGCACCGAGGACTAACGCATCTTCAAACAGAACCGCCAGCGGGTAAATGTTGATGTGGAAAGGCAGCATGATCCGCTGGGACAAGAAGGAATGGGGCTTGCGGTGGTCCCTCGGGAAGAGAGGGAGCCAAACTTTCATCCCTGCCCCTCCACAGCTCAGCCAGAGGGCCTCCAGGAGGTGCCGCTTTTGTTTATTTGCTCGACACGTAGTCCATACATTTTCAACAGACTGAGCTAGTACAACAGGAGGACAGAATGGCAGCTGGAAAAGGAGACAAGAATCAGGTTTTTTTCCTATTAAATCTGTAGGTTAAGTTCCTAGGCACTAATTTCCCAAGACTTTCAAAATGCAAGTGCAACTTATTAGGAAAATTACGGTAACTTATTTAGAATTAGATTTAATAATAGTCCCCTGGCCTTTCAGAGTATGTGTATTTAAATCTAAAAACCAAAACCTATGAACTTCACCAGTTTATACTATTTTCCCATTAGAATTTGGAAATAATGCCTAAGCAATAACATCTGGAGTATGGAACATTTTATTATTATTTCGGGACCTTATCCTTCACCCTTCACAAATTGTTTTATTCCCTGAGGCTTAAGACTATTTTCACGTACTTTCTCAGTGTCCAAAACACAAGACAATACTCTCCTCTTAAATTATTTTATTCCCTCATCCTGATGCCATACATTGTTAACATTCTAGATGATGTGTATTCACTTACCAGTTTCCTCTGGTTCGGGTTACTGTCCTTCTCCCGGATCTGCGGGCCTGACCGGTCTCTCTGCATCATGATGAGCTGCCCTGCAAGATTCAGCATAATGCTCTCTGCATCACGAGCCTGAAGAAAAAGAAATTGAATCCATACTAAATTTTAGGTATGTTTTCAGCATTTTCTCCCCAATCCCTAAGGTTTACAGTTTAAACGACCAACAATATTTATTGAGTGTGTACCCTGTGTAGCTATTCTGTTAGGCTCTATGGGTATGTACAAGAAGATTTGTGACTAGGCTAGGAAATGCTTAACACAATGTAATTAATGAGCATGCAAATCAATATAAAATTGAGGGCTGAGCTGAATTATCTTGGAAAAATTAAGAGACCTTCAGAAGTTCATAAAAATGAGAGTTCAATTCAGTGAACTAGGTGGCACAGCTAGAGAAGGCTTGAAGGATGAGGAAGACATACATGGGTAGGTGGGAAAGGTTTGGTACTCTAATTGAAGAACAAATGTAAATTACATGGATAGGCTGGAATAATTCTTTTGGGAAAGTGAGAACAATCTGTCTAGATTAGGGGTATTATGAGAAAAACAGTGGGTGGTAACAAACCTTCAGTTGTAAAAAGGAAGAGTAATTTGACTAAAAAAAACCCCCCCACAAAACAAAAGCTTACTGATATCCTACACATAAAGGGTAGAAAAAGAGGACTGAAGCAAATTCTTTTTTCTTCAGTTGGACCCATGCATTCAACATTTTCTAATGATAATATTACAATATGTAAGAACAGGTGACCACACAGCATTTTCAGGCAATTTTAATGAACTCTTCAGAAACCTATAACCCAAAAGAAGGGACAACCTATATCCTTTAAACCCTAAATCTAAAGGAACCCTACACACCATCTCTTACCTCCCCAAATCCCTGAAAGATTATTCTCATTGGGGTTTCGGAGATAAGAGCTCCCTCTCATGAGGGAGGCATTTGACTGTTGACTTGTTCTCACTGCTAGCTTTTTAAAAATCTTTAATATTAATGAAGCCATGCTTTGCTGTAGCAATCTTGGTCTTCCCTCTGTGGAAGACGTATTCCATCTATTTCCTATTATACAGTTCGAACTCAATCTGCTCTTTACCAAGTTAGATATCTCCTCGTTGTGAAATGCCCTCCTGAAGCAGGGCACCTAGCACTACTCATGCTACTGACTGCCTATTGTATCTGAGATATCAGGAGTCCTTTTTTTCCTAATATGAAAATGGCAAACATAATTAAAAGTATGGAGAATAGTATAATGAACCCCATATTCCAATCATCCTAATCCACAATTATCAAGAGTTTGTTGTATTTGTTCTATCAATCCCTTTTTTAAAATTTATTTTGCCAAAGTATTTTAAAGATAGCATGCCATTTTATTCCTATACACTTAATCTGCATCTCTAAAATATATGAATGTTTGCTTATATAATCATAATGCCAATATCACATCTAATAAAATTTACAATTCTTCCTTAGTGTCATCTCTCAGTCCATATTTAAATATCTTTACTTGTTTTAACAGTGTCTCTTTATAGTCAGTCTGACTCAGGATACAAATGAACTTACGCATTACATTACCTGTTATGGCTCGAACGTCTTATTTAGAAGAGTCTCCTCTTACTATACTTTTCTCTCCCATGTCATTAACTTGTTCTAGCTCTTCTACATTCTGTTTCCTGTGGTGTTAAACTAAAATTCCCTGTATTTCCTGTGAATGGAAGATGACTTTATACAATTTGGGTTCAATGTTTTTGGTAGTAACTCTTCATGTTGCATCACCCAGGAAGCATGCCACACCTCACTCTCCCACTTTAGTGATAAGACTTATTAAGACTAAGGTATGACCACCTCATTCTTTCACTGTAAAGCCCCCACCAACCTTTCGTCTGATGATTTCACCTAATAACCATTGACTGAATCAGTTATTTCCTTGGGTGACTCTTTCTTACATTCCTCCCACATCTTTTACCTAGAATTCTTCTGTAAAACAGAACTTTTCCTTATCAACTATGACTATCTGGTTACCATGACATATTTTGCAGAGGAAATGGGATCTTTATTTTAAAGGAGTTTCATGAAAGTGCCTTAATAGGAAGCAAAAGACAGACTGAGCAGACAGGGATGACAAATCTACATGGAATTTTCCTATGAAAATGGGTTCCACATTGACATGAAGTTTGGAAACCATTGGTTTAATGTAAGGAGCCTTGGAATAGAAGGTATGCAACTTGGGTCCTGGTGGCACCACTACATGCTTTTACCATAAAAGATAGCATTCTCCTTCCTCTTTCCTCATCATTAACTAATGGGAGTCCTCCAGACGTAAATCCATGCTACTTCTTTCCATCTTCTTTGTCATTGCCCAAGTTTGGGCCACTAAATGCAACTCACCTAGATCATTACAGTGCTTCCCAGAGACTCTCCCTACATCCTGTTTTGTCCTACTCTAGTTCATTTCCTCCTTACAGTTAGAGTACATGTTATAAAGTTTACATGTAGTAATATCCAGCTTGAAATTAAGATAAAGTCTGAAGTCTGTATCAACAACAGGACTCATGTCCTGACATTCTATGCTTCAGTCACCCTGAAACTCTTCCAATTCCCTGCACGTGTCATGTACTCTCTTATCTACGGGTCTTTGCTCTACTGTTCCTTCTTCCTCAACTTGCCCGCCGC
>NW_005355385.1:483816-547493 GCF_000412655.1 Myotis brandtii | reverse complement strand
GCCTCCCCGCCCCCCACACACTTTACTTAGATAACCATCACTTGTTCTTCAGGTCTCCACCTGAATGGTACAGAAATCTCTGATTGTTCAGACTACTCCGCGTTTTTGTTACACACTCTTAGTAACCTGTACTACTTTTGGTATACACCTTACAATTATAATTACTTACGGAATTACTTCTTTATTATTGAGCAGAAACCATGTTTATTTAGCTTGTCACTGTAACTCAGCATCTACACATAAGGCATATACTAGACACTTAGTATTTATTTAGTGAACAAATAAACAGTTCCCAATATCAACTTAAAAAACTAAATACTGAGATGACAATTCTAAAGAACTCATAACAGAATGATACCTGCTGTGGCATTTTCAAGGTGATTCCATTCTCTGTACTCACTGATGTCAGAGTGACAGATACTACCAGGAAAGGGTGAGGAATGTAGCGTGACATGGAGACTTCCTGAAGAACCTGGATACCAGCAGTAGTATTTGGACTGTAACAACAAAAGAGAAACCCACACACCTCAAAAACAATGCTAGCAAGGTTGCTCCCCCCACGCCCCGCTATTAAAAGTATTAGTTTTGCCAAAACCGGTTTGGCTCGGTGGATAGAGCATCAGCCTGCGGACTGAAGGGTCCCAGGTTCGATTCCAGTCAAGGGCATATACCTTGGTTGCAGGCACATCCCCAGTAGGAGGTGTGCAGGAGGCAGCTGGTCGATGTTTCTCTCTCATTGATGTTTCTAACTCTCTATCCCTCTCCCTTCCTCTCTGTAAAAAATCAATAAAAAAATTAAAAAAAAAAAGTATTAGTTTTCATACTATGGATGACCCGGATGCCTTCTATCTATTGTTCCCTCTTTCCCAAGTATCCTTTAAGCAGCAGACTGACAAGGTTGAGTCATCCGCAGGGAGATGAGGGAGAAAGAAAGGAAGAAAGAGGTAAAAGGGAAGAAAAGCTAGGGAAGAATATATAAAAACAGCTTAGTAGGTTGAGAAAGGATATAGGTTCTATCTAGACTAGTAAGATTTCTTAATTTTTATCTTTACATTACTCCTCAATCACTATGCTACTTTACCAAATACACACTTCATGGCTGCTTAAAAAAAGAAACAAACAAATAAAAAACCTAAGAGCAAAACAAAACTCTAGAGGCATGATCTAAACGCTGCAAGCCAACCAGATACCAAGAGGAATGCAGGCAACACACAGCAGCAACAGGACTGCCCGCTTCTCCTGCCCAGACCACAACCACCAGCTCAGTGGGAAAGGTGCATCTGCTGAGGACATGCCTCCTAATGCCTTCAGGCTGTGGAGTCCTTAACTTTCCCCACGTGTCCGGAAACTCAGGTAGTGACTGACCACTGCTTTCAAGGTTGTGAAAAAATTAGTATCTGAAATGTTTACTCCATCCCACACTAGATAGTTTTTTCAAACGAATCCAGTAAAATTACCCGAAGAAGTTAATGCAGGCTTATTTATTTATTTACTTGTCTTGGTAGCTAAAAAATACTGTACGAATATCACTAATTAAAACTCCTTGTTTTTAAAACAAACAAAATCCCCCACTAAATATGAAATTAGAGTAACTGTTTTAAAAAATAAAAACTACAGAGGAAACATGATACACAGGAGCAAAGAGTGACTTGTCACATGCTCTGGACTTACCCCTCAGACTTCTTCTCAATACTGTAAAGGCATATTGAGCAGTCAGCTCTAAACACTACCACCATGTCCCGGAAGACACTAAGCAGTAAGGTCTCTGCTTGTGCTTTGGTGATGTGAGCAAAGGCATTGTCCAGATTCGATGTTCGCAAATAAACTCTCAGCTGCAGAAAACAGAAATAAAGAAAACTGGAAAAACAAGATGCCTACCGGAGATGCTTAAATCCATGCTCTTTATCTACTGATGTTTTTCAAGTAAGAGAAGTTAAAAGGCTAATGTGAGCATTAATAATAAATGGATAATGTTTATATTTTGACAGAGAAGGCTCATTCTACAAATAATCAAAAGATGAAGTGATCAAAACTGAGACTGTACTATTAGATACTCCTTTTAGATCTGAATATTTAGACCTGATTTAAGGAGACAAACAATTTCTCAAAAATAAACACAAATCAATAAACAACCTTTACAAACTTTTCTTCTTTTAATTTATTTTTTAACTATTTACAAACTTTATAGAGAATGTCTAACAGATAAAAATCATCAGAAAAAGTATCTAGAACTCCTTATTATCCCTTTAAATTTTTTTTAAAGTAGTAACCTGATAAAGGAATACACTATTGATAAACTCCAACAACATCGAGGAATCTCAAAATAATTATGAGTGAAAGAGGACCAAAAAAAGAGTATGATTCTGTTCATAAACATTTCTAGAAAAATGTAAACTAATTCAAAGTATCAGGAACAAGGTTGCCAAACAATGAGGTGATGGGGAATTGTAGTTTGGGTATGTGGGACAGAAAGAAAAATTATAAGGAACCCAAAGGAAACTGTTAGGGGTAATGGATATATTTATTATCTCGACTTTGGTGATTGTTTCTTGGTGTGTAAATGTCATTACATCCTATATAATAAAAGGCTAATATGCAAATTGTCCCCTTGACCAGGAGATCAACCAGGGGGCTAGCCTGGCCAGCCAACTGTCTGCGGCCCCTTCCCCTGGCCAGCTAGCCCCAATTGGGGCGGGTGGGCTGGCTGGACCCCACCTGTGCACGAATTCATGCACCGAGCCTCTAGTTAAATTATATACTTAAAAAAAAAAAGTTGTAACCTGAAATGAAAATGCCATGATTTAAAAACTAATTCTTGATTAAAAAATAAAAAGTTTTATTTATTTTCCAATAAATTACTTTTATATAAAACAAAACAGTGCTTAGTATCTTTAAAAATATAGCAATGCTATTTTTTGAGAGAAAAAACTTACCTCTTCTTGACGGTCACTTATGTTATAACATGCAAGGACAATAAAATCATTCCACCAGGCTAAGCCCCCGGTCACAATCATATTTTGCTCCTTAAAAGAAAAAAAATTACCTTTATTTATGCTGCCAAAAATTACATTAATACACTAATAACATATTCTAAACAAATAATGAAAGCTGAAGTTATTTCTGCTCTAGTCTCATACTCCCAATTAAACATTACTCTAGGGCCTTTATTACTGATTCATATTCTATTGAAAAATATGAACATTTCTGTACGACAGAAAATACATCATTCAAAATTATGGGAATAATGCAGTATCATTATTACCACATTCAAAGACCCTCGTTTAAATTCTGGCTTTATCATATATCAGCTGCTTGATTCTGAATCCTAATTTCTTCTATAAATGGTAAGTAACAATAGTGCTCTCATTGGGTTGATATGAGGATCAATGCACTAACATATATGAAAGCATCTTAAATTGCCTGATATTAAATATTAATTTCCTATTTGTTCATGCAAAATTCAACTGCATTTGTATGCTACCCAAATATTCATATCACATGCACATAAGACAAGCAGAAAAATGATCTCAAATTTTGTGGAAATGTATCCTGATGATATCTGATGAACTCAATCTAGGATGTAAAAGTAAATCCTCAAGTTAAAAAGTTATAATCTCTGATCTTAAAGAAAATGAAAGACAAACCAACTATCTCAACACAAAATCATCAAGTATCAAATAGTTTATCAGAATTGACTCATATATAATCCAACATCACTTAATATTTGATTTTATTTCTAAATAAGCAAACAGTGATTTACATTGTAGTTATTTCATACTGTAGTCTTCTTTTACTTTAAGAAATCAATTTTTAATTAAAAAAAGACTAACCTGGGTAATGTTTCCAAAAAGTTTCCATTTTTTGGTGAGTAAAGAGTAATGTGCAAAACCAAACTTGCCAACCACAGCAATATTCTGTCCAAGCTTATCAATCGCTGAAAACTGATTAAAGAAGAATAATTAAAAACTCTTCTTTACAAACCTATATTCGTTATTATATATAAAGAGCTTAGCATTGCACCAGGCAAACTGACTATTAATAAATGAAATGTAAAACTTAAAGATCTATGTATTTATATACAACTTACATTTAAGTAAATTATAGATGTTATACACCAACAACGTAAAAAGGATCAAGTATTAAAATCTTTACTTTTATTAATGCACTTAGTGAAAGGCTCAGTTCCCAGAATGCCTCTTAACAGCAAATGCTATCCAATAAAAGTTAACACCAACAAAATAACTTACCCGTATAGGCCAATTGGTCTCTAGATAGGTACTGGAAATCTAAAGAAAATAACACATTAGTTTGGTAAGACTTATGAAATGAATTTAAACCTTAAAGCATTAACGTTACAATATGAGATTCATTTTCTTATACAATGTTTAAAGAGTGTCCAAATATGGGTATTACTACCAGAGTACTTGGCATTTACCATTTGTATACCAGCCAATATTTCACATCTTCTCTCTCAGTCATTTCATTCTAAGTTTCTAGACACCAGGCTTTTCTTTATCTTTTGACTCTACATAGTTTTTGCTTGTTTTAAATATTCAATACTCAGCAAACACGGACTGACGAAAGGTTTTTAGAGATGCACCCACAGGGCCACCAAGCATTGTGTAGATGTTATCTACAGTTTGGGCTTGCTGATCAGACCTGTCCTCAAAACAACCTTACCTAATAAAATTAGAGCCCCTGCAAGAGCTTTGTTTTCATTATTTTTATATTTTTTCATTTCTGAATAAAAAAGCAATGATGTTTAGGAAAGAAATGCTCCTGTTATATCATTGCTCAGGGCTAACCACTGGGTAGTTTTTACTCTATCTCTAAACAAACATCCATGTACATGTAATATTGTGTGTAAGCTACCATTTCTTATTGAGATGTTCAACTTACTCATTTATAAGAACTTTTAGTATATTACCTATATTAACTCTTTATCTGCAACCTAAATAGTAAAAATGCCTCCTCATGCTGTCTGTCTTACATCTGTGTACATGGGGTCTTTGTATCACTCCAACAAGAATTTTAAACTTAACGAATTCTCTATGAGCTATCAATGTAGATTAAGTAAATTATAGCTTTACAGAGACTGTGATGTTTTTCACTAGCCTACTGATTAAGACATTTTCATGAGCATGTGGTGAATAGGGGTGAAAATTAACAGAATGAGAGAACAAGGAAAGAATCTTCTGATCTTGGAACAAGAGAACCTTCAATTTATTTAAATTTATATTCATTTTACTCAAAGAAAAAGTATTACATATTCAAAAAAAGAAAGCCAAATTAAAAAGCCAAGAAAATGTCATCAATCCAGTGGGATTCTTTGCATGATATGAAGATAAAACGAAACCAAGTAAAAATAATATGCCGAAAACATCTGCATTAACGTGGACAAAGTTTATTTATAAAACCACTCGTTAGACTTCACTTGTTATCTAGTAAGCCAACCTATATTCTAAATAAATTACTAGCTGTTTGTACATTAGAAAAATTTAACTCCAGTGCTGGAATTAAAGATAACAGTGTCAGCCCTAACTGGTTTGGCTCAGTGGATAGAGCGTCAGCTTGCGGACTGAGGGGTCCCAGGTTCGATTCTGGTCAAGGACATGTGCCTTGGTTGCAGGCACATCCCCAGTGGAGGGTGTGCAGGAGGCAGCTGATCGATGTTTCTCTCTCATCGATGTTTCTAACTCTCTATCCCTCTCCCTTTCTCTCTGTAAAAAAAAAATCAATAAAATATATATAAAAAAAAAAAGATAACGGTGTCACAATATATGCTTGAAGAATGCTTAACTTGTATCTTAACGGACATGCCATACTATTCAGGCCAATAATAAAACTCACTTGATGGGTGAAATTAGTTCAGAATAATGATAACCTAAGGTCATGAACAGGTGGCAAAATAAAAGATGAAAGTAGTTTTGTAGGAGGCTGTAAGCAAAATTTTTTTTTTTTGATGAAGAAAACAGTCACCTGAAGGATGTATCTGGAGTATAACTGGGCCAGCCACCCATGACACTAAAAGAACTCCTTTCCCCAATATCTTGGTATTTCATAAGCATTTATGAAATGTGTGGGTGGGTAGAGCGCGAGGTGGGTGCCAACACGAGGAGTTTCTAATCATGGGAACCTAGGTTAAATCTTTTATGATCACACTCTGATGAATATCTGTAAGAAACAGTTTATTCTTTTAAACCTCAAAAGTCTCTGAGGTGCCACAAATGGTTTATTTTCAAAACTCAAAGTGCTTTATTACTTATGTAGTTTTGTATCTGAAGATGTCATAAAATAATAAAAACTTTTATTTTTACCCCAGTAGGTCACCTTTACTGATCTGTGCCACCTGAACTTTGAGCTCTGCCCCTAATACTGAGAACAAGAAATGGCAGAAGTAAGGAAAAGCGGCAGCTAACAAAAACTGCAGAAACTCAGGTCAGGATTCCATACTCAGGCCCAAAGTCATGCCCAACCACCGAGAAACTGAGTGCTGGGGTACAGAATCTCTACTCCTAAATTCTTAGGGTTCTCTTCAGTCTCAAAGAACCTAATTTTTTTCCCTTAAAGTCATTCTGCTAAAACCCTGTCTCCTGCCTAGACCCACTTCTGTCTGTAACTGGTGAGACTGTGAGAGCCCTCTTCCTAGAAGATTTGATCTGTGCCAACACCACACCTGGTACAGAGGAATGAGAGTAAATCATTTATAAATAAAATAGCCTTTAGAATCCTCGCTGCTGACATGCTTAACACATTGTAGGTGTTTATGTTTATGAAGCTTACTCTTTCCAAATAGCCAGGTGAACTAGAAAACCAACATTTCAGAACACTGGATGGTAATGATTCGTGCACCTTTCAGAAATAAACATTTATATTACACAAAATGCTGATATTAAAATAAATGGCAATCAAAGAAGGAACATACCCTAATACCACAAGCACACTGTTATTTTTGTTTTTAATTTCATATTATTTGTGCTCCATTTGTCAACAAACTACTTTCAAATTTTTAAAAAATGTGTAGCTAGGGAAACTAAATTAAAACAAACAAACAAAGAAACACCATCTCTACCAGCAACTACCAACCCTGCTTCTTATAAGTATCTGTGATGTTTTAAAGGAAAAAACAAAACATAGAATCTTCTGATCAGGAAACTAACGAACACAAGGGAGAAAACTTAAACAAAACACCCAGTAATCTAGATGAGGAACAGACAGAGCAGCAGAATTAGCTGGAGCTTATTTGATGAACTCTAGCTGTACAAAAAGCATACAAACAAAGCCACTCTGATGGAGTATGTGGGCATTTATCCTAGACAAGAGCATATGTTGAAGGGGAGAATGTTGTCTTGACCTCTGTTTCTTTAGAAAATCATTACTAATGGCTAAGGAGCTGAAAAGTAAAGCATGAAATTACAGGAACACTGTAAAACACCCCACCAAAACATCACCACACTGCACTGACTCATGTAGCTGGAGTGCCAGCAAACAAAATACAGGGTAAATCCAAGTAAAAACATTGCCAAAAAGGCACATTCTAGGTTTTAGCTCAAGGTCAGCAACATATGACATGATTCAGTAGTTAGTACCGAGGTTGTGAAATAGGTTAGACTATTACTTTAGCTTACATTATGGTAAGAACAAGTCTGACACTACTCTGCTGTGTGACCGTCGGCAACTCACCTAACTTCCCTGAGCCTGTTTCCTCATGTATAAAATCCAGTTGGACTACATGATCTCTGAGGTCCTCCCAGCTCTAAAAATTCTATGAGTCTATTATAACTTAATTGTTGTGGGAGTACAACCCTGGCATTATTTTCATGAATTTTAAGGAACTGAAAGAAATTAGGTAAAGCTAAACGAGTTCATTTTTCCAAATACTGCAGGTATCTGAAGAATAGAATGACAAGAATCTTGCTAGTACCTACTTCGTCTAAAGTTGTAAAATCAGTGTTATAGGATTCTAATACGGGATACTTCATAGATGGTTAAGAATCACAGAATCACTGAATTTTTGAGCTGGAAGGAAATTCAATTTTTGTTATTGCCTGAGGGATTTTTGAGTTCCAGACCTACCTTCTTTGATCCTCTGCTCTACTTGGCTCTCTGGCAACACAGACCTGGCTAGGCAGAACTGGCATTGATGCTAGGTCAGTGTAGAATGAATAGTTCAAAGTATGGGGAAATGAAAATAGCAGAGAAATGGCTATAGGAGAGAAGGGAGCAGTGGAAAATTTTAGTCAAGGAAGTAGCTGATGCAGTTTTATTTAAAAATTGTTACTAATTATAAAATGGTATGCACATTGTTTGATTTTACTAATGTAAGTTAAATACACTTTATATTTTAGTGTATACCACATGTCAATGTAGGAGATTTTCTTTCTTTAATTTTTCACCTAATGACCATTCTTCTGTCTCTCATTATCTCTATTCAGAGTCAACTGAAAGTGACATGGGAGCTGAAGTAAGCTAGTGAGGGAAGAGTACAGAATATAGAAGGCAAAGAACTGTGGAAAGAGAAACTGACTAAAACCATAATCCAAGAGTAGGCACTGATATACCTAAGGCATTTTGATATCAAAAGGTGAAAGAACACTCTCAGGTCTGAAATTGTATATTAAAGTTTCTTTCAAGAAACTTCAATTTATTGATTAAACTAATTTTATTTGGTATCAAAATTCAAAATTTTCATATTAAATGCCAATTTATCAGAATTACTATAAGAAACTAATTTAAAGTTGTAGAATGAGTAAATAATTTGGAATAAGATTAAGTAATAACAAAATTAGTAACAATAAAGTTCTATACTGACCAGAAGTCTGCAAATTTGGTTTAAAGTCAAACAATTAACCTCAATATGTCCCAACGACTACAAGGTCAGCTGCTGCACAGGGTACTAATCAATACTGTTAGTTTCCATGAAATTACTACATTTTTGTCAATGCAAATTTACAGAGGTAAATTTATATCCACCAAAAAGTTTGGAAGTAAAACAGTTTTGCTCAGTAAGAGGGCAAAACATAAACTTCCTATTTTTGAAACTGCTTACTATTAAAGGACTTAAAGAGGGTGGTAATATGCTCTACGTCAAGTGGAAAGAAAGGAAGCAGAAGACAAGAAAACAAGAACGTGGAAAAGCAAAAGAGAGACATGACAGTCAAAAAGGTCAAAAAAGTTCTCAGTTTTCTAAAGCAACAGAGGAAATATTTAAAAATCTGCTCCAGGTGCTGTCTTACCAAGGATAAGTCAACAGCCAATGAAGACTTACTTGGACCACATGCCAATGTCGATGTCCGAGTAAAGTGCTTAAACTCTGAGACTCAAAACCACCCTCTGCCAATGAGCTGGGCTTATAGTGAACTGAAGAACTCCTGGGGTTCTGAGTTTGTGAGGCCTCTCCACAGTTCAAGTACAATCGATCCTCCCCCTGAAGCAACACCTGCTCTTGGTTACTCTAGATGAGGGGGAAAAAGGAAGCAGCAGGGCAAAGAAGGAAATAAAAACAACTCAGTATTAGGTAGGGGAAAGTAAGTAAGTGCATAAATTCAGTTTTATTACAGAAAATGTACCATATATCTTAATGGCGATTTTCCTCACAGAAGACAGGACTACAAAATGATCTAATGTACTGTTATATTTCAATGCTTACTTCCCAGTGTAAATGAAAATTTTAAGTCCTTTTGTCATATAGATTCCAAAACATGCCCAGGTTTGCAACTGCTATAGCAGTATCTTTGATTACTACTCCAACATGGCAATGCTATGAGACTGTCCATCTGAAAACTAAACCTAACTACTCATTATCTAAGTTTACAAGTTAGTTTCATATAAAATGCCTCATGAATGGTGGTAAGAGAACATGTCTGGTTGAAAGCTTGTGTGTGTGCTCACTTGTGCCCACATGGCAGGAAGGGGTGGGTTGGGGATGGGGTAACATGATGCTGGAGGATCTTTAAGCCACAGGAGGAGGAAGGACAGGCTAAGTCCGTGGTCCTGGTTTGGAACAATTCAATGATCACTTGGTAAATGCTTGGTTAGTGCCAAGGACTGTGTCAAGTTCCGAGGATATTTAGACAAATAAGACAGTTTCTTAATGATTATGCCCTGGTTTTCAATCAAAGGCCAGTGTTCTCCAACACGGGCAAGATTCTTCACTGGCTATTCAAATCAGACAGATCAGTGCCCCAGAGATACTCACTGTCCCCTTGTAGTACAAATGTCTTGACATAAAGCTCAAGGGTGCTTTTAAATTATTATTTGGGATGGGGAGAACAAGAAATACTCTATGTTTTTCTGGGCATCCTTATTCTTCAACTATAGTAATAAGATAAAAGATTCAGGCTAGGTCCACATTCTTTGTCCATGTATTGTAAATTTTAGCCGCACCAAATATTTTAAAACCCATTGGTGGCAGATATTCAGATATGCACTCCTAACATGTAATATATACTATTACATATTAACAATATATAATATTAATATATGTTATTTCAGATTGGTAAAACATGAAGAATTTACATTATAATTTGGGGCAGTATTTCGCAAAACAGGTTCCTAGGCATATTTTCTTCAATGTATTCCTTAACATTTCATAGTTACATAAGTTTGGGAACTGGTTTTTATATACCAGCTCCTGGACTTGCATAATGCCCCCTAGCATGGAAAGGCCCTGGAGACCCACAATGAAGAAATCTCTACAGCTTTAACTCCCTTATTTCACACATAACATAACCTTTTCTTATCCTGTGTAATTGCTATGGATTTTTCTCATAAAGCCTGCTGGAACACACTTTGGGAAATGCTACTCAGATAAAGACTAAATTTTATTCAAGTTATTTAAGTAAATCTGTAAACACTGCTTTTCCTCAAGTTGCTTGTGACCCTTTCTTTGAAAAAAACAACAGCAGCTCAAAAATAAAATTTTGGTGTAAATTTAATAGAAATTTAAAAAAACAATACAGATTCACAGAAAATATACAAAAGAAGATAATATGCCAATTTTAAGAGTATACTCAACACGTGTATGTCCTAGGAAAAGTCTGATTCTAATATGAAAGCCACTAAAAAAAACACACAATAACACCCCAAAACAGTTATAATTAAATAAACTTACCATACAAGGGTTTATGGTGAGTGCACTCTTGATAAACTGAAACAGCAGAATGCCAGGCTGTTTAACTATACTCTTGGGCTCAGGCTCAATTTCAGTATTTTGAGAGCCACATCCGCTGATTACCCATAGGTGATAGCCTTCTGCACCCCAGCTCTGAGAGAGAGAAGGAGGAAGAAAGAGAAGGAAAACGGGGGAAAATCAAAACACTAAAAAGTTTGTTATCCTTTCTTAGCTTCAAATATTCAAATTCTGAAATAACCAACAGCAGCATGATTAATGACTTTTGAAGGTTAGAGAAACTATGACAAACAACCCAGACAAGAATTTGCATCCACTACAAATACCTACATCGACCACATGCCAGCTGTCTCAGTGGAAACCCCCAACCCTGCTCTCTACCTACAATAGTGAAAACACTACACATCAATCTTAACTCTTCTCCATTAATTTAACTGACTCTCAAATACAAAGACATTCCTTACAGAGGAAGACCCAGTTGCCTATCAGTGGTCGGCAAACTGCGGCTCGCGAGCCACATGCGGCTCTTTCACAAAATACCACGTGCGGGCGCACACATACAGTGCGATTGAAACTTCGTGGCCCATGCGCAGAAGTCGGTATTTTGTGGAAGAGCCACACTCAAGGGGCCAAACACCCGCACTGGCCTAGCTGAAGCTTGACAAAAAAAAAAAAAAAAAAAAAAAAAAAAGCACCCAAAACAGGTGCAGTTTGTATGGAGCAAAGAAGGATATGGAAGCAAGGTGGAGGGTTTTCACTCCACCTTGACCAATCTATTTGGTTTTTCAGGGTAAAAATTTCTTCCTCTGTAAAATGGAAACGTTCAAATAAATTCTCCAGGCCCAGCAAATTGTAATATTCTATAAATTCCATGATAGTAAAAAACAACAACAACAACAACAAAAAACCAACAACAAAAGAAAATTAGTGATTTCCAATTTGCAAGGCCAAGAAAACAGTAATGGGAAGTCCAAGAATTGTTACAAAATTTCAAAAGTGTAATAGTTTTACTTTCCCGTGATAAAAGTTGCACAAGCTAACTAAAATGCTTATTAAGGTCTTAGTTTGTGACTGAAATAACTTAGTGAGGCTGATAACACTGTCTGTTGCATGCCATTCAAAAGCACTGACTGGCAGTTACAGAAATGGCATTTGTTCAAAACCTATTTTAAAATATGGAGGTAGGACTAGACATCAACTAGGGTTCTTGGTTGTGAAAGGTTAGGAACCACTATTCAAGTCCCATGGGGATTTTAATTATTTAAGAAACAGAAGTGAAACTTCTTCCCATGTAGAGCACTCATAGCACTAACATCACAGAGATGGTACGCAGAGGGACCGCAGTGAGACACTGCTTTTATGTAAAGACGGGTTACACCTCACTGCTTTCTAAAGAAACACATGAAAATATTGTTGTGAAAGCAACAATTCTCTTGATATACATTTATGGAAAGTTCTAAAAATATGCTCAAATAATGCACAAGAGCATGTCCTCCAGGAAAAATAGTCAATGAGCATTTCATTTCATGTTAAAAGGAGGTCATGAGAAGTGGGTGCTAGTGAGCCACATAAGAAATGGAGGTATATTTAGGAAATACAATGGTCTCATTTCACTATGGCACTATGTTCTCAATGATGATGGGGCTTGCTAAGAAAAACCAAAATACTGAAAGTTGAACAGCCTCCTGATTAAAACAACAAACAAAAACAACCTTTTTTTTCAAAGCAAGAACTGCATGAGAAGAGTTTGCTGAGACTAAAATAGCTTTGTAATTTTATCAGACCAATGTGAGGGGGAAAAAAAAGAAAAATCCAAGTTTTCCACACTATATCAGTATTTCATAGAAAGTACTTACCATAGACTTGATCTTAAGGGGATCTTTTTTGGTACCATCAGACCTATAACTAAAAGAGAATAGAAACTTAATTAAAAAGAGTCATCTAATTATATATAACTAGTGGCCTGGTGCACTGATTCATGCACATTGTAATTAATTAGAAGAAATATTTTAATATTGCTATTTGCTCTTTCTCTATAATAGAAATGTCAACCGAATTCACAATTGACAATGACAGATTGAAACACACGTGTGCGACTGGGGCCAGCAAGAGCTTTATATGTATCGTGCATGCGTGAATCAACTTAGACTTTTATATGTATAGAATAAACTTGCTTAATTAGACCTGCTTTCTGATGTTACTGTCAGCAACACAGCAGTAAATATCAACACGAAACAGATTATTATTGTAGATCACGCAGGGAGAACAAAGGGTAAAATATTTAACTGCAGCAGTGTTTGACTATATTCTGTGCAGTGAGAAAAACCTAGTCATTTTTAAGGTCCACCATTTCTTACTTCTTTTCAGTTGGGTCAAGTTTCTAAATTTTTTAAATCTCCGTTTTCTGGCTAATGAAAAGAAAATAGGATTCCACCAAGTCTCCAATCTACCTTCTCCAGGACTTCTGTGAGGATCAAATGAGATGAGGCACAGGAAAACTCCTCACTGACATTTGGTTAAAGTGTAAAATGTTTGCACTTAGCTATAAAGCAAGTCGTTATCCTGGGCTGAAGAAACACCAGGCATTGCTATGTGAAGTCATTACCCGGCGCCCATAGTGACCGTTGCTGGGCTGGGCTGGGGGCCACATTTTGCGCCATGGGGTCTCAGCAGCGTCAGCTGTGATTTGGTGGGGTGTCGCTCTGGGGTGGTGGTGGGGCCTGTGTCCGACTTGGGGGAAGCCAAGTGTTGCTTTGTCAGTGCCAGGCCATGGTGCCGTTTCTGTGTAAATGACCCGTGCGTGTCATAGCGACTGGTCGGATGGTCGGAGGGATACTTAGCTTATTACCCATATATATATGTAGAGAGAGACCAGAGGCCCGGTGCATGAAATTCATGGACTGGGGTGGGGGGGTCCCTCAGTCCGGCCTGCGCCTCTCGAAGCCCAGGACCCCTCAGGGGATGTCTGATTGTTGGTAGCAGGCCTAAGTCGCAGTCAGACATCCCTCTTGCAATCCAGGACCCCTCACTCCTTACTACCCACCTGCTCGCTGCTCCTTAGCGCTGCTGTGGAGGTGGGAGAGGCTCCCGCTACCACCGCTGCACTCACCAGCCGTGAGCCCGGCTTCTGGCTGAGTGGTACTCCCCTTGTGGGAGCGCACTGACCACCACGGGGCAGCTCCTGCCTTGAGCGTCTGCCCCCTGGTGGTCAGTGCACATCATAGAGACTGGTCGTTCTGGTCTAACGGTCGCTTAGGCTTTTATTATATAGATACTAATAAAAGGGTAATATGCTAATTAGACTGGACGTCTTCCAGATGTCCTTCCTGACAAAGCTGGGGGCTTGGACGGCCTGTACCCACCCCTGGCCCCTCACCCAGGCTACCCCACCCCTCAGTGGAGACCCCCCACTTCAATCAGGGGTGTGGCCGGCCTATAAACCGCCCCAGGCCCCTCGCCCAGGCTGGCACCGCCCTCTAGGGGGGCCCTCACCCTGATCGGGGTTGCGGCTGGCCTGCAAACCCTGCAGCCCCTGCACCGGCGGTCCCACCCCCACAGCGAGCTCCCCCGACCCCGATCTGGGACCCCCTTCAGGGCAGGCCAGCTGGCCCCCACCCGTGCACCAGGCCTCTATCCTCCTATATAATAAAAGGGTAATATGCAAATTGACCCTAAAAGTAGAACGACCACTGGACCAGTCACTATGAGGTGTACTGACCACCTCTTGGTATCTTTCCCCAGCCAGTAGGCTCCAATCGCCTGATGGCCACCACTGCAGGGCTGGGGCTGGTGAGCGGGCAGGAACAGCTGACCTCTCGGTCCCTTCCCCCAGCCATCAAGCACCGATCACCCAACGGCAAACGGGGAACTGGGGGTGGGTGGTGGCGGGGGGCAGAGCCAGCTGTGGAAGATGGCCCTGATCGCAGGCCTAGGGACTGTACCCATACACAAATTTCGTGCACTGGGCCTCTAGTATAGGATATCAAAGCCTAATATGCAAATTGTCTCCGCGGGAGAGTGACCGGGAGACCGATCGCTTGCTATGACATGTGCTGACCATCAGGGAGCTACACGGAATGAAGGGAGGACCCAGTCGGCAGCCAGCAGGCCCTAATCAGCCCTGATCGCTGGCTAGGCCTAGGGATTCTACCCATGCATGAATTTTGTGCACCGGGCCTCTAATTAAATAATAAGCTACTTGAAGAAAACCATATTTAACCTTGAATCTAACATGCTATCACATACACAAAGAGGTTCAATAAATAACTACATTTTTACTGAATAAACAGGAAGTTTTAAGAGGATGGATATTTGCAGTACCAATACATTCTGAACAAATTAATTCTGAACCTTACAAATTGTTTTGGGGTTAATAGTCAAGGCAAAATGGTAGCTATATGACAAAGTTTCTGAGTGTGTGTGTGTGTACTGTCTGAGAGATAGTAGAGTTATTTTATCTAAAATTTGTCTTTATTGACTCACGCAAAATCTCCTCCAAGTGTACAAATCAGCTGAGCTCCAAACACACTCCATAAAGAAAAGCCTCCGCATTCCCAGGTCACCATTACAACACTATTGTCAGGAGACCACCTGACCAATTTAACTGCTCCTGTTTTGTTCCAAATATCTGTTAAGAAATTGTGAGAAGAATTCAAAATAAATGATTGCTTCAGAAATACGTATTTTTTAGCCTGTATTTTCAAGTTGAAATAAACAGAAAGGCATGCCTGCTTCAAATAATGAGATGAATCTGCTCATTTAGGGTTATTTAAAGACTGTAAGGACATTAGCCTTGACCTGACCCCTGACTAACAGAACTAACTCAGTGCCCAAGTTACTTATAAGGTTTGGCGTAGTATCAGCTTGAATAACTACAACTGTGTATATAGAGTTAAAAGTGTTTGGCTTTGGCCCTGGCTGGTATGGCTCAATTGGTTGAGCATTGTCCTGTGCACTTGAAATGTTGCTGGTTCGATCCCCGAGTGGGGTGTGTGCGGGAGGTCACCAATGTTTCTCTCTCTTTCTCTCAAATCAATAAAAAACATTTTTTTAAAGGTCTTTGGCTTTGGGTGAATCAGTTTCTATAAAATTGGGATAAGCCCTTCCTTGAATGATTTAACATAAATGTGAAAGTACTTTGTAAAACATAAGGTATCTTAAAATGTAAAATACTTTCCCTGCTATCTTCATGCTCCATTGACAATATCAGAGGGATCCAAGTTAAAACACAACCTTACATTAGAATTAAGTAATCTCCAGTTTGGATACTCCAGGTGCTCATATTATCCTTTAATTAATAATTGTTCTTTCACCCTCATATATAGCTACTAAAGGAGAAAATTCCAATGTGTAGTAAATTCCAAATTTTGTTACTGTAAAGTCAAATAAAACATGACAGCATTTCCATCAGCAAGTCAAGAATATCTATAGTATCAGCTGCTTTAAAATTAAGTTTTTCCATTTGCAGTATTAATAAATTTTTGTTATAAGTACATTTGCTACAAAGGGGAAGTACATAGATTTTAGCCTTATAGAAGATAGGCTCTGTTAACGGAGTAAGAACTTTTTCCCTCTGCCTCACATTAGCAATTCCCAATATAATCTACATATATAAAACACTAATATGCAAACAGACCGAACGGCAGAACAACCAAACCACCAAACAATGGGTTGCTATGATTTGTGCTGACCACCAGAGGGCACGCGCGGAACATGGCAGGCATTGGCCGCAATGGGATGGTAGAGTAGGTGAGAGGGGGGCGCCAGATCAAGGTGGGACGCCGGTTGCTGTCATCGGAGAGAGCCTCTGGTGGTTACTGAAAATTCTTTGCTCCCACGCACCATGGTCCTGCCGGGCATTCGCACCTGCTGCTGGCGGTGGCCCCACTCGCACCCATGGTTGGCACCAGAGCTGCTGCTTGCACCTGCTGCCAGTGCCCAGCGCCGGCCCCAATTGCTTGATACCATCAGCGGGTGTAAGTGGTGGCTGCCGGCCCCGATTGCCCCTCAGGGCTTCTCCAACTCACCCTGCTCCTGAGGGGAGATCAGGGCTGGCAACCGCCGATTGTACCTGCTGCCTGCGATGGCCCTGCTTGCACCCACTGCCAGCGCTGGAGCTGCTGTTCACATCTGATGTTGACACCCAGTGCTGGTCCCAATTGCTTGGCACCGTCAGCAGGTGGAAGCAGTGGCTGCTGGCCCCAAATGCCCAAGGACTTCTCCACCTCCCCCTGCTCCTGAAGGGCAATCGGGGCAGCAGTCGCCGCTCGCCCTGCTCGCACCCGCTGCTGGCACCGGCCCCAATCGCTCCACACCAGCAGCAGGTGCAAGCGGGGCTGGTGCCGTCAGCATGTGGGAGCGGCGGCGACGGGAGAAGGACTGTAGACAGGTGACCAGGGGCCCGCGGTGGGAGGGGCCAGGCGAGGGCGTGGAGGATGGGCCAAGACCCGCCCCTGTGCCCACCCTGGCCTTGTGGCCCACAGTCCCTTTCAAAGTGCACAAATTCATGCACTGGGCCCCTAGTTCATGTATATGAATAAATATGTTATTTATGTAGATGAAAAATAAATGGGAACAAACAAAAGAAACATAATACCTTATTAGTATACTTTACACTTGTCCAGGAGAAAACTGAAAACCAAACCAAGAAACATACGAAATCAAACCAAAGATTACAAAATGAAAGTAATCCAAAGTGCAAGAAAAAATAAGGTTTAAATGTATTTACTGTCACGAAAAGATGTTAATGTTCACAGAAAAGGACAAGTTAAACAGTATTCCTATTATCCTACATAAAAAGAAATATACACACATATGTACCTAATATGTTTATCCATTTCTAAGTATTATGCACATATTAAAATATAGTTGTAGAGATATTTAAAAATGTTAATGGTAGTTAACCAAATTTTTGGGTGGCAGGACTATGAAAAATTTATCTATCTGGTAACCTACAATGACACAGATTATGAGAATGAGAAAAATGTTAAAAGTAGTTCAGTGGTAAAATGGAGAACATCTGTACCATCAACAATAAAATAAAAAATAAAAAAGAGTAACACAAAGACTTTCTGTTAACAGGATTGAACTTCCAAGAAAGAAAGATCTCCAGGAAGACAAAGAAAAGAGAAAACTTCCTAGGGTGGGGGTGGAAGGTGGGAAGAAAGGCTGGAAATACAGGAATAGAAGGTTGGGATGAGACCTAACAATGAGTTGGAATCCACATTCCATATACAAAAAGCAAAAAGGGTCTCAGGCCAGTACGAGTCTGGGAATCAGAATGGCAGCTGCTACATCATATAAGAACTCTCGAAGCAACACAACTTGTAAAAATCAGTCAGTGGAACCAGAAAAAAAACAAGGATGGCTGTCTCTGTTTAAAATGCAGGACAATACAAATCTCCCTACATCTTACACAGGTTTATAGCCCAAAGTTATAAAGCTCAGGGAGGCAGAGTTCTCCCACAAGAAAAACCATAAGAGTGAGAGCCAGTAGATAACCAAAGGTACAACTGGCACTCCAAGAACCCAAGTAAAGAGAACAATCTAAAAAACACAGTACAGTGTTGCCCAACAGAAGCAATCAACACAATTTCCTGCAGTGACATAAATGTTCTACATCTGCTTGATCTAAAAGCCACTAGCCACAAGTGGCTCTGGAACATTTAGATGTGACTATACAACTAAGGAAATAATATTTTCATTCTCTTTAATTTCAATTAGACTAATTTAAGTAGCCACATGTGGCTGGTAGCTACTGCACAGGACAGCACAACATAAGTATGGATTAAAAAAATAAAAACCCTTTCAAGGGCCAAAACCACAATCAAAATACACATTGCTCTGTTCTTGTAAATTGTTGCAAAACTGTCCTCAGAGAAAAATACTACATGCAAGTCTCGGACTGTGCGACCCTCCTGCCAAGCCTTCTGTTTCAACCCTGGGCCCTGCGCCTCCCAGCAACTGGGCTCACCAGCGAGTCTCAGACTGTGTGATCCACCCGCCAGGCCCACTGCTTCAACCACAGACCCTGTGCAACTCAGTGCCTAGACCCTTTGGTGAGAGCAAAAATGGGGAGACAAAGAAACAACTTCCAAAGTAAAGAAAAGGAGGAATCACCAGAAAAGGAACTAAATGAAATGGAGGCATTCAATATGTCAGAAAAAGAATTCAGAGTAAGGGTCATACAGTTTCTAAACCAGCTGGATGAGAAAATCAACAATTTATGCAAGAATCAAGAGGAAATAAAGAATGATATAGCTACAATAAAAAACAAGATGGAAGGTTTCAATAGTAGACTAGAAACGTAGGACCGAATTAGCAAATTAGAAGACAGCACAGAAAAACACACCCAATATGAAGAGCGATTGGAGAAAAAAAATTAGAAAGCCAGGAGAGCCTAAGTGAGCTTTGGGACAACATGAAACAAGTAATATACACATAACAGGGGTTCCAGAATGACAAGAAGAGGAGCAAGGATTAGAAAACCTATTTGAAGAAATAATGATAGAAAACTTCCCTGATTTGGGAAAGAAAAGTCACACAAGCACAGAGAATTCCAAACAAGAAGAACCCAAAAAGACCCACACCAAGACATGTTGTAATTGCAATGGCAAATGTTAATGACAAAGAGAGAATCTTAAAGGCTGCAAGAGAGAGACAGAGTTAACTACAAGGGATCTCCATTAGATTATCAAATGACTTCTCAACAGAAACACATCAGACCAGAAGGGAATGGAATGAAGTATACAAAGTGATGCAAAGCAAGGGACTGAATCCAAGAATACTCTATCCAGTAAGGTTATCATTCAAAATTAAAGGGGAAATCAGGAGCTTCACAAACAAAAAAAGGCTAAGGGAGTTTATCACTACCAAGCCAGCAATACAAGAAATGCTAAAGGGACTATCATTAAAAAAGAAAAAAGAAAAAAAAATATAAATAGAAAAGAAATACAAGGAACACAAGCACAAAGAATAAAAATGGCTACAAACAAATACCTACCAGAAATAACCTTAAACATAAATGGATAAGAAAACATGACACATACATTTGCTGTCTACAAGAGACTCATTTCAGAACAAGGGACTCACTCAGACTGAAAAAGGCATGGAAAAATATCTTTCAGGCAAATGGAAATGAAGAAAAGGCTGGGGTAGCAATACTTATAACTGACAAAATAGACCTCAAAGTGAAGGCCATAATAAGGAAGGCCTTCATAATACTAAAGGGAGAGAGAGATACAATAAGAGGATATAACTCTAGTAAACATATATGCAACCAATGCAGGAGCACCCAAATACATTAAAAAAAACTCCTGGAAGAGTCTGACAGCAATACAAACATAGTAGGGGACTTTAATACTGCATTGACATCACTGGATAAATCCTCTAGACCAGCGGTTCTCAACCTGTGGGTCGCGACCCCTTTGGGGGTCAAACGACCCTTTCACAGGGGTCGCCTAAGACCATCGGAAAACACATATATAATTACATATTGTTTTTGTGATTAATTACTATGCTTTATGATCAATTTGTAACAATGAAAATATATCCTGCATATCAGATATTTACATTATGATTCATAACAGTAGCAAAATTACAGTTATGAAGTAGCAACGAAAATAATTTTATGGTTGGGGGTCACCACAACATGAGGAACTGTATTAAAGAGTCGCGGCATTAGGAAGGTTGAGAACCACTGCTCTAGACAAAAATCAACAAAGCAGCAGCAATCCTAAATGACTCACTAGATCAGATGGACTTAACTGACATCTTCAGAACATTTCACCCCAAAGCTATGGAATATACATTCTTCTCAAATGCATGTGGGACATTTTCAAAGACAGAGCACATAATGGGACACAGGCAAAGTCTCTCCAAATTCAAGAAGACTGAAATCATATCACCCACCTTCTCAGATCACAGTGGCATAATACTAGAAATCAACTACACTAAAAACAATCAAAAAAATTCAAACACTTGGAGGCTGTATAGCATGCTATTAAACAATGATTGGGTTACCAAAGGGATCAAAGAAGAAATTAAAAACATCCTGGAAACAAATGACAATGAAAACACAACAATCCAAAATTTATGGGACACAGTGAAAGCAGTATTGGGAGGGGAAGATCATAGCATTACAGGCCTACCTCAAAAAACAAGAAAAACTGATAAGAGATTACATAACTCTACAACTTAAAGAATTAGAGAGCAACAAGAAAAGCCCAGAGTGAGCAGAAGGAAGGAGATAATAAAGATCAGAGCAAAAATAAATGTCATAGAGACCAAAAAAACAATATAAAAGATCAATAAAATCAAGAGCTACTTCTTTGAAAGGATAAACAAGACTGACGAACCTCTAGCCAGGCTGAACTAGAAGCAAGAGAGAGGACCCAAATAAACAAAATCAGAAATGAAAGAGGCAAAATAACAATAGACCCCACAGAAATACAAAGGATTGTAAAAAAAAAACAAAACACCACTATGAACAACTCTATTCCAACAAACTGGTCAACCTAGAAGAAATGGACATATTCCTAGAAAAATATGACCTTCCAAAACTCAATCAAGAAAAATAAAATCTGAATAGGCTGATAACTAATGGATAAAATTGAAGCAGTAATCAAAAAACTTCCAGCAAACAAAAGCCCTGGGCCAGACGGCTTTACAGGGGAATTTTACCAAACATTCAAAGAAGAACTAAAACCTATCCTCCTTAGACTATTCCAAAAAAATTCAAGAGGAAGGAACATTTCCAAGCTCTTTCTATGAAGCCAGCATTACCCTAATCCCCAAACCAGATAGACACTACAAAGAAAGAGAACTACAGGCCAATATCCCTGCTGAACAAAGATGCTAAAATCCGCAACAAAACTCTAGCAAATCAGATCCAACGTTACATTAGAAAGATTATACACCATGACCAAGTGGGATTTATTCCGGGGATGCAATGCTGGTACAATATTTGCAAATCAATAAAAGTGATACATCATATAAACAAATTGAAAAACAAAAATCACATAATCATATCAATTGATGCAGAAAAAGCATTTGACAACATCCAATACCGTTTCTTGATAAAAACTCTCAGCAAAGTGGGAATAGAGGGATCATACCTCAACATAATAAAAACCTTACATGACAAACCTACAGCTAACATCCAAGAGATACAAATCAAAACAACAATGAGGTACCATCTCACACCTATCAGAAAGGCTATCATCAACAAATCAACATACGACAAGTGCTGGTGAGGATGCAAAGAAAAAGGAACCCTCGTGCACGGCTGGTTGGAATGCAGACTGATGCAGCCACTGTGGACAATAATATGGAGTTTCCTCAAAAAATTAAAAATGCAACTCCCATTTGACCCAGTAATCCCACTTCTAGGAATATATTCAAAGAAATCAGAAACACCAATCAGAAAGGATACATGCACCCATAGTTCACAGTAGCGCAATTTACAGTAGCTAAGATTTGGAAATAGCCTAAGTGCCCATCAGCAGATGAGTGGATTCGAAAACTGTGGTACAGCTACACAATGGAATACTACGTTGCTGTAAAAAAGAAGGAACTCTTACCATTCGAAATAGCATGGATGGACATGGAGAGCATTATGCTAAGCGAAATAAGCCAGTTGGAGAAAGATAAATATCATGTGATCTCACTCATTTGTGGAATATAATCAACAACATAAACTGATGAACAAAAACAGATCCAGAGGGAGATAAGAGATCAACCAAAGGATCTGTATGCATACCTATAAGCACAACCAATGGACACACACTAGGGGGTGAGAGCATGTGCTGGAGGGTGAGAGTGGCCGGGGAGAGGTCAATGGGGGGGAAAAGGAGACATATATAATACTTTAATCAATAAAGAATAAATTTGAAAAAATACTACATGCTGACCTTTAAAGTCTATACAAAAAGAATGATAAAAAACTGAAAGAGCAATGGAGCATAAGAGGGAATAGTATTCTAACCAGTTCATTAAAAATTTTTTTCCATTGGAGCTGTAACTTGGAAGATGAAAATGTACCCTCCATGTAGAAATATGGGGCATTTCAGGTAAAGAATAGATGAGACAAAGGCTGACTCTCAAGGACCTGCAGGTATTTTCACAGTTAAATGAACCGTAAGACTGCAGTTCCCATCTGGTGCCAAAGTATCCCACTGTGGAAAACTCACAAGGGGTTCCAGGAGATAATTTTCAATCATCTGAAATTAGCATTCACTACACATATCTGTACATTAAAATGTTAAAATCAGAAGAACAAAGAAACTCACCAGGATACTGTTTTGCTGTTAACTCTAGTTTATGAGACAGCAGCATAGCTCCAGTGGTGTTATCTATTGTATAAACCTGTACAGAACCACTGTAAAAAACAAACAAACTTCAGTGAAAAAAGATAAACGCAAATATAAAAAGCATTATTATGGGAACGCTTATGTACTGTTGGTAAGTATATAAACTAGAACAAAATGAAACTGTAAATAAGTTGTAGTCATCTCATAAGTTTGATCAGATACATATTCTGTAATCTAGCAACTTCACCTCTAGCTATACCAGAACATCCTTGTCATGTATAATGTTCATCATCGTATTCTATAAAGTGCAAAACATGGAAATCTGAATGTTCAACAATAACAGAAAGGAAAATGAACTGTGGTATAATCATACAGTAATATACCACATAGTATTAAAAAGAAATAAAATTTAGTTACATGCACTAAAATAGGTAGCATAGGTATACAGTATAATTCTGTTTCTAATAGTAAAAAGCATTCAAAACATAGTAGTTAAATATACTTGTGGTAAAAATGCAGCAAAGTCCTAAGGTACACTAACTGCAGACCAGTGACTGCGCTTGTGGAGAAGGGGGCAGGCAGGGCTTCATCAGCTTTGGTAATGTGCTTTCTCATGTTAGATGGTAATTTATATAAATTTTCATTTTATTATTGTTACATCTCATTATTTTTAAAATCTATACACATGATACACGCTCTTTTGGGTATAAGGTATATGTAATTATTTCATTTAAAACATCTTTACAGCCCGGCCGGTGTGGCTCAGTTGGTTGGGAGTCATCCCATGCACCAAGAGGTTGCTGGTTCTATTTCTGGTCAGGGTACATGCCTAGGTTATGGGCTTGATCCCCAGTAGGGGGCGTGCAGGAGACAACCAATCGATGCTTCTCTCTCCATTTCCTTTCCTTTCCCCTCTCTCTCTAAAATCAATAAAAATATATTTAAAAAACAAACATCTTTACAAGGGTCAAATTTATGAAGGACCAGAAAGCAAAACAAAATATATGTTACTTCTAAAGTACATTTCAAAACTAAACTTAATGATCATTTAAAAAAACATTTCTGCTTATGAAGTTTAAAAAAAAATTTTTAACACAAATATTGTTTGGGGCTGCCAGAATATCCTGGCACTTATGCACACTTCTCTGTGGCAGGAGAAGTTAGATGGTTCCCACAGCAGCTCTGATCCACTTTCATCCAGGTCCAACTTCCCTCAAGGGTTAGGAATGGGGCAAAATAAAACACTGCAATAACAGGCCACCTGCAGCTACCTCACAGCTCATTAATGCTCTATTTTTCTATTTATTTAAAATAATTTCTCTTGCCACATCCTTCAAGTTAACATTAATCTGTTTTTGATTTGGGTCTTCTTTGTATCTTCGATGCTTCAGTTTAATACTCAAATGGGACCCTCTACAGATCTCTGGAGTTCTCTCCTTGTGCCACTCTCTCTTTGGTGTCTGTCCTGTGAGTCTTAGGTGCTTTGGTCTCCCCAAACTCTCATTTCCAGGTACTCAACTCAGGGAATCTGCCAGGCTCTATCTTCCAACCTCATGCTATGCCCTGGAAATTCTCAAAGTAATTAAAGCTGGGGCACTTGTAGAGTTTTCTTATTTTGTTTCTCATCTTTCAGAGATTGCTGTCTTTAGTTACCTGATGTCCTATTTCTTGAATTCAAAATGCCTGTTTCATATTTTTGTCCATTCTCTTGTTTTAATTTCAGGTGGCAGAGGAAATTTGATCTGTTATTCCATCTCAGTCAGAAGCCAAATGCCTAAATGTATCTTTCCAGACCACCTACCCAAACACCTGGCTGAAAGACAACACTAAGTAGCTAGCAGGTTTCTGCTTTGCATCTGACACACTGTCAAGTGCTAACTCTGGGTTGCTGAGCTCTAACACGTCAGTGAGGAGTTCAAATATTTCTAATTTAAGAAGTAGGTATTAAGTCACTACTTAAAAAGACTGAAAATTAACCCTTTAAGTATTCTATAGTGCCTATACCAGGGGTGGGCAAACTTTTTGACTCGAGGGCCACGATGGGTTCTTAAACTGGACCGGAGGGCCGGAACAAAAGCATGGATGGAGTGTTTGTGTGAACTAATATAAATTCAAAGTAAACATCATTACATAAAAGGGTACGGTCTTTTTTTTTTTTTTAGTTTTATTCATTTCAAACGGGCCGGATCCGGCCCGCGGGCCGTAGTTTGCCCACGGCTGGCCTATACTCTTTAAATTATTTTTCTTTCCATTTCTCAGCCCATTGTAAGAGAACATTTTTTCATTAAAAGATACTATTTACTAATCTTAAAGCAAAAACATCCTATATAATAGAGGTAATATGCAAATTAACTCTCACGCCCTCACAAGATGGCTGCCTATGACCAGGTTGGCCGTGGGGTTAGTGAGGGACGATCAAACGACTGAACAAGCAGGCTGTGTGGGGCAACCAGGCCAGCAGGGGGTTAGTGAGGGACGACCAGGCTGGCAAGGGGGGCAGTTGGGGGCGACCAGGTCAGCGGGTGGGGGGGTAAATTACTGGCGGGGAGGGGGGGGCAATTAGGAGCGACCAGGTCGGCAGGGAGGGGGCAGTTGGAGGCAACCTGGCCAGCAGCAGGGGGCAGTGAGGGGTGATCAGGCCGGTGGTGGGGGGCGGGGATAGTTAGGGGCGACTAGGCAGGTGAGCGATTACGAGCCAGTGGTCCAGGATTGTGAGAGGGATGTCCGACTGCTGGTTTAGGCCCGATCCTGGGGACTGGGCCTAAACCGGCAGTCGGACATCCCCCAAGGGGTCCCAGATCGGAGAGGGTGCAGGCTGGGCCTCTAGTCTTTCTATAACAGAGATATGACTACTACCACCATAAGTGATCAAAGTGAGCAGTATTAATACTAGGACAACTCGACATTACTATTACACAATGCCATAGGAAGTACACAACATCATGAATGGCAAAAATGTTTAGCCAAATCTAAACAAACCTTTAAATATAAAGGTAAATGTTAAGTTGTAAGACTGATCCCCTGAAAATTGGCATCCTAAAAGAAAGATGTCTTACAGGATTCTATAGGAAAACCAATTCCTAGAAAAATACAGCTACAGTCTAGTGCTCAAGGCATTAATCCTGGTAAGTGATGGCAGATCAGAGCTAAAAGACACTAGGCTGCAATGTCACACAGCTATAACCACAAAACTTACACCCCAGCCCATGATCATGACAGATGGGTTGGTACTCTCCCAACCAATGAACACTGTGTACACCATAAGAGTCTACAGACACTAAATTCAAAATATCGTGGCGTGTGGGGATGGTTTCCCTTTTGGGTGTGTGGCAGTTAATGGTGAAAACTGAGACGAATGAAAAGCTGAAGGCCAAGACTCTACCTTCATTACCCTGGGGAGAGCTAGAGCACCTCTCCTGGATTCTCACATCGGCCTTGCTAGACCCTTAGGTGCCAGCCCTGAATGTAGGTGATGTGAAACTGTATCTGCCACTGCTCATGTCTCTGAGTTCCCCCTAAATGATGACATGTGAGCTTCCTAGTCATTAACTATATTGGCTCAACGAGAACCAGCTTCAAAGTTCCAGTCATTTCAGGTGTTAGAAAAACTAATTAAATGGCATTATGAAGAAAGAATAAAAATTTAGAATGTGAGACATTCTATAAACAACTGACATGGACTCTTAAAAAAAGTTTATGTCATACAAATAAGAAAAAAAGGTGTAAGGATTGTTATAGGCAAAAGGTGACTAAAGAGAAATAATAATCAAATATAATTCACGAATTTTGCTTGATTATGGTTGGAACAAAGAAGCTATAAAAAAAAATCTTGGTTAATTTCAACATGGCCCTGATCGGTTTTCCCAGTAGTTAGAGCATCGGCCCGTGGACCAAAGGGTCATGGGTCCAATTCCCAGTCAAGGGCATCTACCTCAGTTACAGGTTCGATCCCCAGCCCCAGTCTGACGAGCGTGGGAGGCAAACAATTGATGTGTCTCTTTCAAATCAATGTTTCTCTCTCTCTCTCTCTGCCCCTTCATTCTTTCTAAAAAATAAAATCAATGGGAAAAATATCCTTCGGTGAGGATAAAAAGAAAAATAAGAATTTCAACATGAATTGAGTATCAGATCTTAGTAGGGGTTTATTAATTTTCTCATATGTGATAAAGTTATTGGGTTTTTATAAGAGAATGTCTCTCTCTTTTTTCTTTTTGGAAACCAAGAAATAATATAAATGTCCACTAACAGCAAAAGCAGATAAATTATGGTATATTCATACACTGTAACATTATTTATAAATAAATCAAAAACGATTTCAGCTACAGGCAAAGAACTTGGATAAATTTTACAATATTGACTGAAAGAGTAAGACACGTAACATAGAATATAATTCTATTCATATAAAATTCAAAATCAGGTGACACTAAATTATGTTCTTTAAGGACACATACATGGGTGATAAAATTACAGAGATAAAGAAATGATTATCACAAAAGACAGAAAATTGGTTACCTTTAAGTGAGTCGGGGAAGGGACAAAAGTTGTGATTAGGATGTAGCCGGGGTAAAACTTGTATTGGCTGGCAATGTTCTATTTTTTGGCTCAGTTGTGAATAGATATGTGTTTGTATTAAATATATTTGTAAAATGGAATATTTGCAGTATGCACTTTCCTGAAAGTATATTTTTATTTTACAATATGAAAATTTAAAAGGATATTACAAACTTTATGCCAATAAATTTAACAGTGCATATGAAAAAAAAAACAATTTCCAGAAAAATATAAATTGCCAAAATTATTTAGGAAGAGATAGGCAATCTGAATCTTCTTAAATCTATTCTTAAAACTAAATTAAAGCAGTAACACAAAAAATTCCCATACAGATAATTCTAGGTTCAGATGGCTTCATTGACAAATCTGACCACAGAGAAGAGAATGAGAAGGACAAACCCTCCTCAACTTGTTTTATGAGGCAAGAGAGTTACAAACTAGACGAGTAAGAAAAATTATAGGCAAATGTACTCATGAACATAGACTTTAAAATTCTAAACAAAATATGACCAAATCAAATTTGTGAATATGAAAAAAATACGCTTTTTCTTCTTTCTTGTACTAAGTTTACTTATATTTCTACATTTACCTCTTTAATAAAAAGCAGTGTGAGAGGATGAAGATTCCTCACTTTACAAAGAGATTATTGAGAGTGTAATGAAGGTGGTGATGAATTATACATGTGAATTATTTATATTAAAAAGATACTTTGACACTTGTACCTGGAGATTATACTAGATGTATGTTCTACAGAAACATTTAGTCTCATTTTTAGGGCAAATGGAATTTTATATTTTAAGAAAGTTTTAAAGACTAATGAGCACTATACCTACTGTAAGGGATTACTGTAAGTATCTGATACAGGGTGGGGCAAGTAGGTTGCCAGTTATCCATATGGAAAATACACGTTAATAAAGAATAATATAAGAATAAACTGTATTTTGTGAACTCATAACTGTAAGCCTACATTGCCCATCATGTAAAATCTTTTTAATTGAGCTAAAATAGCCTGACAGTCAGATATCATTGCTGTTTTCTAATGTATCCCAAGTGCTAATAACTGTGCCTGATACATGGTAGACACACAGATATGTACTGAATAACTATTATATTTTACTTCTAAAACATGCATTATTTGTATTAAAACAAGAAACTGATTTTATGTATGAGCTTTAAATTTGCTCCTTAACTAAAGCATATCCACTGATTCAAAGACAATGTCAACACTGATGTCTTAAAAAGAAAAGATTATATAAAAAAAGGAAAAAATATCTTCCTGATCCTGTTAAATAATAAAGAACCTACATTTGAACTGATTAAATTTTTTAAACTTGTAACTCAATTTCTTACCACTCAAGAAAAGCTCACTTTTACAAATTAAGATAATCTCCAAAATCTGCCCTTTACATTGGTTTGTTCCAACCTAAAATACTGTGAGATTTGCCCTAGCTGGTTTGGTTCAGTGGATAGAGCGTTGGCCTGTGGACTAAAGGGCCCCAGTTTGATTCCTGGTCAGGGCACATGCCCAGGTTGCAGGCTCAATCCCCAGTAGGGGATGCACAGGAGGCAGCCGATCAGTGATTCTCATCACTGATATTTCTGTCTCTCTCTCCCTCTCCCTTCATCTCTGAAATCAATGAAAATATGTTAAAAATAAAATAAAATATTGTTATATTTTATATTAAGGCTGATTCATAAATTATAATGGGATGACAAACTTGACAACTATATTAGGAACATCTGATGTTTTAAAAAACATTATTTTTTGCAATAACACTTAAATTGCAGAAGTCTATATATTACCTCGCACAACCAAATGCCATTAGTCGATACTTGTTATTTACTGCTACACAAGTTCCGTCAACAACATCTTGTGGCCATACTCCATGAAGCTGCTATAATAAAGGAAAGCAGTTAAGGTTTAAAAAGTGTTCTCCAAAACACACTGTAATCAATATAATTCTCCTTCAATAAACGTAGTTTCATAAGGTTTTATCTTATTTGGTTTCAACTGGATAGAAAAATATTCCATCAGAACTACTATCTGAATTTTCTCCCTTAAAACATCAATTTCATTAATTGTTTCAATAAATATTCCCCAAATGAGCTCAGTCCAATGCTGATCTATTTACAGAACACTAAAAACTGGATATTTGATCTCTAAATTCAAATTAAATGATGATCACTTTCCTGTTAGGATATAAACCTCTTGACAGCACAAACTGCATCTAACTTGTTCACTATTATTATTCTTATACTCAACTAGCACATAGCTCTAAGTACACAGCATAATGGTTAGACAATCATACACTTCACAAAGTGTTCCTCCTGATATTTCCAGGACCCACCTGGCACCATACATAACTATTACAATACTGTTGATTGTATTTCCTATGCTGTACTTCACATCCACATTATTTGGTATATTCTTACCAGCAATTCATAATTTGTCAATTGCTGACTATTCTCTATTATTCCTTTGCTTTATGGAATAATGGTTAATAGCATGGTATCCGGCCGGCAGCCTGATATCTTAGGTCTACCACTCATTTGCTGAAATGATTATTTCACCTTTCCAAGCTTTGGGGTTTTTTTATCTGTAAATTCCTTACCTCTTAGAGTGTTTTAAAGATTAAAGGAGAGTGTACAAACATGTAAACCACTTAATACAATGGCTAGCATTAAGTAAATGAATGTCACTATTATTAAATTTATATGCTATTTTATTCTGAATAAGAAATATAATAGGCTCAGCTCCATTGTGCTTGTCAAATCAAGGACATCTTAGATTATAAATTCTAAGGCAAAGCTCATCATGACAGTTTAGTAAGCACAAAAAAATAGCACACTACAATATACACTTTACTTTTAGATGATCCCAATAGTAAACATCAGAAGACTCAATATAATTATGACTTTTTTGAAAGTATACTACTACAGACTTTATTTAATTACTAAATGAGCTTTATAACCTACTATCTAAACATGGAATATTTGCTTCTATTTGTAGAAATTTAATTTTAAATTTTAATAATAAAACTGGCATTAATTTAGGTTACAAAAAATGGTAACAATGGCATTGAGCATTATTTCTTTGGATGACTGCTTACTGAAATTCATTCCTGCAACAAGTATTTTTCAGATGCCCATTATTCACCAGGCACTGCTCTAGGTGCTGAGGAAACGGCAGGTATTTAAGCACACCCAAATCCCTACTTGTATTCTGCCTTACATTTGTTAAGAGGCTGACAAATTAAAATAATTATCCAGTATATTGGAAGTTGGCAAATGCTACAGAAATAACTAATAAAGCAATTATGGGGAAGAGGGAGTATGGGGGAAGGACGTAATATTAAATGGATTTGTCTGTGAACATGTGTTTTAAGGCAAGTACGGAAGGAGATATATCAAGCAAAAGGTCCTATCAGAGACTCCATTTCTGGTATGTTCAAAGAACATCAAAGAGGCCTGTGCAGAAGGGGTGGAGTGAAGGAAGAGGAAGTAGAAGATGAGGTAACAGCTTTTTCTCCAATTTATATACTGGGAATCATTGGAGTGCCTTTATTTTTTAACCTTTTCAATTATGAATTATAAATACATTAGAGAAAAATACACAAAACAAAAACGTACATCTCAATAACATCACCAAGTAAACACTTGTACAATTACTTGTAGAGTGGTCCCCAAAGGTCCCCAACAGTGTCCCTTCTGATCAATATACCCTTGCCCCATCACAAAAGTAACCAATATCCAGACTTACATGGGAATCACTTCCTTCTCTTTAAACATTACCACTTAAACATGCATCCATACAAACTGTTTTTATTTTTCCTTTAAATTTACATACAATAGACTCATAGCACGTATCCTTTTCTGTCTAGCTGCTCTCACCCAACATGTTTGTGAGATCCATCCACGTTGTTGCACAGTCCTGTTTGTTCATGCCCACTGTTACCTCAAACACTGGGCTTAGCTCACTAGGCCTCTGGCCTCCTCCAGCCTGGTATTCTTTATTGTCTAATTAGCTCTCCAAAACCTTTCTTCAGCTTTTCTAGTTGCCCTCAGCAGGTTTTGCTCTAATTATACTAGGTGTACCAGTTAATAAAGCAGATTTTTTTCAATAGATGTAGTTACTCATATGTTGATATATATGCAATTTGATATGTATGCTATTTTGTTGTATTGACAGCAAGCTTCAAAACTCCATATGTCAAATTTGCTGAAAATGTTAACATCATAGATATTTTTGCACTTAAAAATGTCGAATTTCATGCCAAAAAAAGAGCACTTGTGGGAAGTTTTAATTCATTACTTTATTTTGAAGAAAAGTGCTGAATACTTTGGGAAGCTTATGGTGAACATGCTCCATCTCAAGATACTTGTGAACGCTGGTTTAAATGCTTTAAAGTGATGATTTCGATGTGAAAGACAAACAACGTCCAGGTTACAAGCATTATTGGATGAAAATGCATGTCAAACTCAAAAACAACTTGCAGAAAGATTAAACATTGCTCAGCAAACAATTTCCAATCGTTTACAAGCAATGGGAAAGATTTTAAGGGAAGGAAAATGGGTGCCACATCAACTGAACAAAAGGCAAATGGAAAACCGAAAAGTCATCATCAGTAAAATGTTGCTTCAACGGCACGAAAGAAAGTCTTTTGTGCATCAAATTGTGACTGGCGATGAAAAGTGGATTTATTTTGGGAATCTCAAACGCACAAAATCATGGGTTGATCCAGGTCAACCATCAACATTGACTGCAAGGCCAAATCACTTTGGAAAGAAGACAATGCTCTGCGTTTGGTGGGATCAGGAAGGTGTGGTGTATTATGAGCTTCTAAAACCAGGTGAAACCATTAATACTGATAGCTACCAACAACAAATAATCAATTTGAACCACACTTTGATTGTGAAATGACCAGAATGGGCCAGAAGACATGGCAAAGTAATTTTGCTTCATGATGACACACCATCTCACACTTCAAAACCAGTTAAAGACACATTAAAAGGTCTTGCCTGGGAAGTATTAATCCACCCGCTGTATTCACCAGACCTTGCTCCTTCAGGTTACCACTTGTTCTGATTGATGGCACATGCACTTTCTGAGCAGCACTTCAAAATGTACGAAGAAGTGGAAAATTGGGTCTCTGAATGGTTTGCCTCAAAACAAGAAAAGTTCTATTGGGACAGTATCCACAAATTACCTGAAAGATGGGGGAAATGTGTAGCTAGCGATGGACATTACTCTGAATAAAAGCACTTTTGATGTTTCTCTTGAAATTATCGTGTTTTCTTTGATTACAAAATCTGCCATTATTAACCAATACACCTAGTACAGTCCTACTGAAGGGGTTTTGAGCAGAGGCTGGCATAATCTGACATATTTTAATTTATTTGTTAAATATATTAAACAATGCTGAACAGAATTTTTATAAAGCATTTAAATAATATCTACTATAGCCTGGTCGGTGTGGCTTAGTGGTTGGGCATCAACCTATGAACCAGGAGGTCATGGTCCAACTGCCACATGACTGGGTTGCAGACTCGATCCCCAGTAGGGGGTATGCAGGAGGCAGCTGATTAATCATTCTCTCTCATCATTGATGTTTCTATTTCTCTTTCCCTTTCCCTTCCTCCCTGAAATTAATAAAAATATATTTAAAAATGAATAATGTCAAATATAAAGATGCCAATGTGTTTCCTAACTACCAGTAATACAGTGGGGCCTGGACTTACGAGTTTAATTCGTTCCGTGACGGAGCTCGTAACTCAAATTACTCGTGTGTCAAATCATAAAGTGAACGAGTGAGACACGTGATGCTGGGCTGATGTTGTGGCGTTCACTGTGACGTTCGTTGCGCCAACTAGCAGTGGGGTATCTGAAGCTGGCTCGTAACCCGAATTTTAGCTCGCAACTCAAAGCAAAAAATCAGCCGAGAGATGGCTCATATCTCGAAAAACTCGTTAGTCGGGACACTCGTAAGTCAAGGCCCCACTGTACATGTGTATTGTTTTCTTCTAATTTATATTTTCTATTTATAACATCTATATACATAAAGAGCCAGGTTCCATAACTTCCAAAATGACCAAACGGACAACCGAACACTGGAAGTCAGTCCTGAAGTCAGTTCTGGGTCGCTATAGCGACCCAGCACTGACTGCCAAGGGGGCTGCGAATCAGGCCCAGAGAGAGGCCCAGAGACAGAAGCAGGGTCTGATCCGCAGCCTCCATAGTAGCTATTGATCAGCCCTTGCCTCTCTCTCTCTCCAGGCCTCGCCAGCAGCCGTGCCTTTCTCTCTCCCCAGGCCTTGCCAGCAGCTGCAGGGGCTGCTGATCAGCCCCGCCTCTCTGATTTGATACTCAAATCTTGGTGAATTGCGAGGAGCCAATGGCTGCCTAGGAGGCAGAGCTTTTGATGTTGACTGGCATAGAAACCAACCAATCAGAATCTAATCTGGGTGAACTGCAAAGGCAGAACTAAGGTGGGGGCTGAGGAGGGGTTTTAAGGGCAACAGCTGTTTGGTGTAAGGTGTAAGAAAGTGGTTCAATTTTTTAATGACCGCTTTGGCAGTATAGTGCATATGGCTGGCTATCAATCCAGACATAGGGATTATGTATTTTTGTCTGCTAAGAGCATCTCCTCCTGCTGAAAAAGGCTTTTTCTTCCCCATTTAAGCAATCCTATCCTATATAATCTATCTATACTAATAAAAGGGTAATGTGCTAATTAGACCGGGTAGACCGGACAACTGACTTCCTTCCGGTCAAAGCCATGGTGGTGGGGGCCGAGGCAGAGGCAGTTGGGGGTGAGATCAGGCCGGCAGGCAGAGGCAGTTAGGGGCGATCAGGCAGGCAGGCAGGTGAGCGGTTAGGAGCCAGCAGTCCCAGATTGCAAGAGGGATGTCTGACTGCCGGTTTAGGCCCGATCTCAGTCGGACATACCCCAAGGAGTCCCCAATTGGAGAGGTGCAGGTTGGGCTGAGGGAAACCCTCCCTCCCCTGCACAAATTTCGTGCAGCGGGCCACTAGTTTAATAATGCCCATCTATTTTCCATTATATTTTAAACCTTAATTGACTAGAAAAATTTCTTTAATCAAATACTAACAAAAATTGATACTCAGAAAAGTCATTTTCAGCTCTTTTTTTTCAGTAAAAAACATTTAAATCCCAAACATAATTACAAATATATTTGTACCTTGTAAAAAAAAAAAGTTCTTCAAAAGCTTATTTTTATTCTAATTTACATACTGACATGTTATTACAAATGTATTATTCAGTACCTTACTACCTGAATAAAGTTGGTAATGGAAAATAGTTATTAGAAACCTTAAAGCTGATACCATGTAGAAAAAACATACAAACAAAAACACACCTTAAAATCCTTTCCAGTTAAAAAGAGCACACTGACCACTAATATTTATCTTCTCTGACTACTGTAACAGAAAAGATTTTTTCAAAAGCATTAACCACAAGAACAAAAAATGGGAGATGAGGTAGTATCAGAAAATCCCGGAAGCTGGAAAGTATAAGGAAGGGTAGAATCCTTAACTGGCAGTAAAGAATGTTGAGAAGCAGCTAAGTTTACATTATAGGGCACACAAAGGCTTGGGAAGTTACATGTCTCTGAAAGGCTGTACTGAAAGCAGGACTGGTTCAAAGACTGTGTAAGCAGCAGCTGGGTCTTCAAGGAGTACCTCCCCAATTTGAGCTGCTAAGAAACATCCCACCTCCACTCTAACAGAAAACTGGAGGCTTTTCTTTGAAGAAAAATAAACAAACAACCTCCAGTGATCTCTGGAACACAATGAAAACAGGGATAAGTAAAAGTTTACATTCTGAATCTGGACCCTCCAGTCTAACTCTTCCACAACTCAAATCCTAGAATACTTGGTCAGCCAGGTATATACTTTCTGGAAAGGACTGCAGGACTCTCCTCAAATGCACTTTGGATACAGAGATGGGAGGAAAGGAAATAATCCAGTTAGCTCACCATATAGTAAAGATCATAGTCAACCAAACCCCACAGAGCTTATCAACAAACCCAACATTTTATTTTGGGTCTCTACACAGCAACCAAATTCATAAATTAACTGATCATATATGAATTAACCATTCATTGTGAAATAATCACACAGAAATAAAGGAGTAAAGGATCCTCTGGATGATGATGGAGAGCCTCAATACACCTGCGTTAAAGGCATGTATAGTGAGCAACACTCCAGACAAGAGCAGGTCAGAGGCTCCAAGAGAAATTTATTCAAGAATATGAAATAAAGAACACCTACTTATGTGCTTGAAGAAACAGAGAGGAAATTTACACAACCAGCAGACAGTCTGGGGTTGAGTTAGCGGTAAATACATAGAAACTAAGCAAAGTAAAAGAACTAAGAATTATTAATTCCAAGTGGGAGAAAAAATCTACAGGAAAAGAAAAATATAACATCTCACATGGGGCAGGTACTAATATAAGTGTACAAAGCAATATCAATGTAAACAATGAATAGTAATCTAATCAAAACCACAACAGCTATGCTGGAAAGTATGTGGTGGAAGCTGGGGAGAGGGAAGTATATGGTCATTTTCCACAGTTGGAGGTACATAAACACAGCCTAAAAACTAAAAATTAAAGAAAATACACAGAGTAGTGAAGATGAACAGTAAAATAAACAGTAAAGGAACAAAAAGTAGTTGCCTACAAGAATGAAAATTGGGTGTGAAGAGAGCAGGGAGGGCAGGAAATCTCATTTTTCTTTAGCGTGTCTAATAGACAATTATTGGTCTACTTATACTATATATATATATATGTGTGTGTGTATATATACATATTTTTTATTTTAAAAATTAATTCACAGGTGAATGGGGTGGAGGGGGTTGGGGAAGGAGGGGACCTCTAATACTTTCAATAAAGATACTAAATAAAATTAATTAACAATAACCCATAAAATCATAAATTAAAAAATGGGGGAGGGATTTAGTAACAGACTAAAATTACTCAATGCACAATAAATAAAATAAACATTCAAAGTAAGCCAGTCATACCTCTGCAGTAAATCTACTGGACATTGGTGTAATAAATCCCACTTTACCATCGTTAAACACCACAGCAAACCCATCAAGTGTGGCACAGTATTCCATGTCTCTGATGTGCACATCTGCAAAGCCCAGGAATGAACCTGCTGATAAAATAAGTACATGAAATATAATAAATAATTCCCTCACATTTTTGCTTAAAAACCCTGTAAGGATAGTTAAAAAGGCAAAAACAATGACCTAAAAACATTAAACAATGCAACCACTCCTTCCTACTGAGATACACACAAACAACTCCCTTGCATAATTAATTCCAAAGTAGAAAAATCAATGTTCATCCACTGCAATATCTAACTAGGTTATATAAAATATTAATCATCTGGTTCTACCCCATGCAGAAAGTATAACTACCTCTAGATGACTGCAGATCTAGTGAAAAGGGTACTGTGGAAAGATTAATAGCTTTCTTTCCATTTGTCATTCCTTCCCAGTGAATAAGATGAAGCTGTCCATCAGAAGTAGCAACCAGGAGATCTTCCAGCACAGACTGCAAACTGTAGGGAAGTAAGCAATTTGTTATCAGTTACCTTTTAAGAGAGTAAACTGGGAAATCAATGAGTATGAATATAATTGCCCTAGAGAATATTCATTCAGAGAAGATAATGAAACCACTTACAAAACTGTCATTTATTTACAATTTAGTTATATAGTAACTTTATGTGTAATTCAATCTAGAATCAGAAATTCTGGAAGAAATGGAAGACTATGGGCAGCCATAGTCACAAATTTGATGAACTCAGTTAAAAACTAGAAATACTGGAACAACAAATTAGAAGATGGAAGGAAGAGTGGTAGCTGACAAGAGGCAGAGAAAATATAAAAAGAACAACGAATGAAAGGATGACGACCTGGAGCCACTGAGCATAGAGTAACACTCCGCTCACCCTGTCCAACAGAACTTTCACCAGTGATAAAGTGTTCTTCTGTATCTGCACTGTCGAGCACAGTAGCCACTAGCTACACATGATAACTGCACTCCTGAAATATGGCTAGTGTGACAGAACTGAATTTTAAATTTTGCTTACTTTTAACTAATTTAAACTGAAATGAATTCATTTCATTAGTGGCTACTGTACTGGAGAGCAGTTTTAGACCACTGTGTTTCCAAGGTTATCGTGAGTCTCAATTTGTTCATCTACTGAACAAATATTTATTAAGCCTATGCTCTGTAGCAGGTGCTATGCTCTCTGTTGGAGATTCCAAGGTCAATAAAATAAGTTTCTCCCTTTAGAAGAACTCTCCGTTGATTAAGTATTGAAAAGTAATTACAGACAATCCTCGGGTTACGTTGGACTCAACATACGTCGTTTCGCGGTTACTACATCGCCATTTCCCATTTATTTATAAAAAAAAAGTTCCATCATTTCGACGTATGTACATATGTGCTTTATGTTTTTTATTATTTACTTACCACAAGTAAAGGTCAGGAATTGTTATCTTTCTTTTACTTTTTTTTTTTTTTTACTGTTTTCACTTCATTACTGCTGTGTATGTGCTCCATGTGAGTGATGTAGGTGCTTATGTAGGTGGGTTCCGACTATGGCAAAAATCGAGTTACGTCGCGGGTCAGGAATGGATCTCCAACATAACCCGAGGACCTACTGTATGTAGTATAATCTCAGCACTTATTGATATTTGCAAAGATATTTATTTTTTTATTTTTATTTTTTCTAAAATATATTTTTATTGATTTCACAGAGAGGGGACGAGGGAGAGAGATAGAAACATCAATGATGAGAGAGAATCATTGATTGGCTGCCTCCTGCACGCCCCACACTCAGGATCTAGCAGGCATATGCCCTGACCAGGGATCGAACCGTGACTTTCTGGTTCGGCGCTCAATCACTAAGTCACACTGGCCAAGCTGCAAAGAGATTTAACATTTACTTACCGAGTGGCAAATAAATGCCTACTTGATTTACTCTTACATGCCCAGGCCCTAGGGCAGTGCTAGTTATATTTGGCAATAAATGTTTGTGGAAGGAGGGAAAAAAGGGGAATCCATAAAGGAAACTGCAGAAGTACTGGCAGGGAGAAAGAAAAAGAGAATAGGGGAAGAAACAGCAGAAATTAGTACCAAGAAAGCCTAGGAAATAAGATGAATTTAAGAAAGAAAACTCAAGAGTATCAAAGTAGAAACAAGAATGATAAAATGTTGTGTGTCTATAATATATACTCTAATATACACTATTAAAAAAAGAGTATAATTCATAAACATTTAAATCCATAATGGTAAAAAATGTTTTAATTCTTAAATTAAACCTTCAATTCTTTGGAAAGTTGAGTTCAGTGACTCATTCCCCAAGGATTTGAGACAATACTGAAACAGAGTAGAACATGTCCCCACAACCTAGATCCATCTCTTGAACACCAGAGCATTTGTAATCAAGTAAAATTCCCAGTTTTAACTTTCACCTTTTAAAGTATTATACGTGTTCTTTCATTTCAAATTTATATTTTTATGATAAAGTTTATATGTAGCATGTGTTGAGCAGAATACAAAAACTTACATTTTAGATCTGCTACTACATGTGAAAAGAGGCGAGTGAGCAGAACAGTCATTGTTTTACCAGTGATTTTCATTCAGCAGGACTCAGCCTAGGTTTTTTTCAAACTATATTTTCTCTCTCTCCCCTGCTCCTATCTTCCTAGAATTACTGCATATGACCAGGTTATCCTGCAGCATTTTAACTGCCTGCTAGGCAAAACTCTTCTGACAAAGTTAACGTAATTAAGAATCTCTACATCATCACCCACAGTGCTGTGAAAAAATATGACCACACATGTGAGTAAACAGGAAAATGTGACCAAGAGTCAAGAGAAAAAAAAATCAACCATAAATAGACACACACAAAATCCTGATGTTAGAATTAAAAGATAACGACTTTAAAATAATTGTGATAATGATTTTTAAAATCTATAGGAAAAGATATATAGCCTCATTTCATTAAAACTAAACAAACTCATTAAACAAAGGCTGAAGTCAGTTGTTAAAGTACTGAATAGTTCCAAAGAAGTTAAACAGGCCTTGTTCCAAGCCACTCAAGTGCCTGTCCATCACTGATTCCCTCACTCACAAAGATTTAACTACTAAAGGATTAATGCTTGGCATCAGGGGATATCAGGACCCTGTACCAGTAACCAATATCCCATGTCTTTTCATTTATACTGTTTTTTTAATATTTTGAAACCACATAAATGTACTCTATATCCTCAGTGAGCCTCTCTAATTACTAACTTCATCATGGGCTTTATAACAACTACCTGATATTCCAGAAGTGTTTTTTAGAAAAATATAATTCATAATTATCAATTCTCAAATATGCAAATATATTTAATACCTAATTAGTATTAAGTACTATATACTACATACGGCTTTCCTAAGTGCCTAGGATGGAACAAGATATGGAATACACTATGGTATTTATTATCATTTATTGTGTGGTAATGGTTAGTACTTTTTAGCTTTCTTTTTTTTTTTTTTTAATTAAATCTTTATTGTTCAGTTACATTTGCCGCATCTCCCATTCCCCTTTCCCCCCCAAGAATAGTCAGTCCATTCCCTTTCTATGTCCCTGATTCATTATAATCACCAGTTCATTCTGTACATCAGATTATTTATTCACTTGGTTCTTAGATTCACTTGTTGATAGATGCATGTTTGTTGTTCACAATTTGTATCTTTACCTTTTTCTTCTTCCTCTTCTTAAAGGATACCTTTCAGCATTTCGTATAATACTGGTTTAGTGGTGATGAACTCCTTTAGCTTTTCCTTATCTGTGAAGCTCTTTATCTGACCTTCAATTCTGAATGATAGCTTTGCTGGATAAAGTATTCTTGGTTGTAGGTTCTTGGTATTCAGCACTTTGAATATTTCTTGCCATTCCCTTCTGGCCTGCCAAGTTTCTGTTGAGAAATCAGCTGACAGTCGTATGGGTATTCCCTTGTAGGTAATTGAGTCTCTTTCTCTTGCTGCTTTTAAGATTCTCTCTTTGTCTTTTGCTCTTGGCATTTTAATTATGATGTGTCTTGGTGTGGTCCTCTTTGGATTCCTTTTGTTTGGGGTTCTCTGCGCTTCTTGGACCTGTAAGTCCATTTCTTTCACCAGGTGGGGGAAGTTTTCTGCCATTATTTCTTCAAATAGGTTTTCAATATCTTGCTGTCTCTCATCTTCTGGCACCCCTATTATTCTGATGTTGGTACGCTTGAAGCTGTCCCAGAGGCTCCTTACACTATCTTCGTATTTTCGGATTCTTTTTTCATTTTGCTTTTCCGGTTGGGTGTTTTTTGCTTCTTCGCATTTCAAATCTTTGACTTGATTCTTGCGCTCCTCTGGTCTGCTATTGGGTGTCTGTATAATATTCTTTATTTCAGTCCGTGTATGCTTAATTTCTAGTTGGTTCTTTATCATAGCATCGAGGGTCTCATTAGTTTTCGTGACTCTCTCCTCAAGTTTATTGACAGCTTCTAGCACATTTTTGCAAGCCCTCAAAATTGCGATTTTTAGCTCTATATCCTCCATTTCTGTCATGTTTTTTTGTCTCCGCATTTTTTATGCTTTCTTGGTGCACCCCCTAGTGGTCTTTGTGCGCAGTCTTGTTCTAGTTGAGCCTTGATTGTTGTAGTTAATACTAGAGGGATTTGACCACCAGGCCGACTGGCTGTGTGAATCAGCTGTGTCTGCCGCGGAAAACTTCTGTCCTCTGGGGAGGTGCTAATCTAGCCTTTGCCTGAGGCGATCTGGCAAATGGCTCTGCGCAGGGCTTGGGCGGGGCGGGCTCAACAGGGCAGGGCGGGCGGAGGGAGCGGTTATGGCCCCTCTCAGTCCCGTTCCCAGAGGCTCTGCTTCTCAGAACCCCCGGAACCGCTGCAAACCTCGGAGGGAAAGCTGCCTTCCAACTGATGCCAGACACTCCCGCTTCTCCCGTTTGGGTCCGAGTCCCCAGCGATTCGCCCGTATCTGGAGCTCAGAGTCTGAGACTCCCCCCTGACCGAAAACGACAACCGCGCTCTCAGCCACCAGCCCGCTTTGCGCGCGCACCTCCGCACCTGAGTTTTTTCCACACTGCGCCTCCTCTGAGCCTCGGTGTGCTGTTATTTTTCCTTCTAGTTGAAGAGTCTCTCCTCAGCCAGCCTTCCTGTGGTTCTGGGTGATGTCCGTTCCGTCTTTTAGTTGTATTTTTGAAGTGGTTGTTTGCGGCAGCAGTCTGCGGTGTTTACCTATGCCGCCATCTTGGTCTCTCCCAGGAGCACTTTTTAGCTTTCTATCCTCAATTAATAACAAAGTTTGGATGCTTAACATTAATCCTATACTTTTTTTTCAATGAAAAATTAAAAGATGGCAATAATGTTTGGGGAAAACAAATTTAAAAACACTCAGATAATAAAAAATAAATTCATTTAAAAAAAGATAGCAGTACTTTTGCCATCTTATGCCTATAAGCAACAGTGTAACCATTACCCATAACTTTATATGAAATATTTTTGGTAGTGGGAGGAATAATTTGTACAAGATGGCAGGAATTCTTTGTTTTAAAGGCTTTTTTTCTATCCCATTTCCACGAACCACACAATTGTTACCACCAGGTGGAGGTAGAACACCATGCTGTACAGTTCCACCCCGTTTGGTACTCACAGACATTCAAAATCCCTTTGCAACAAATTACATTCTTGAAAAGAAATCTATATGCTGAAATAAAATCTGAAGTAAAGAGCACCTTTTTGACCAAGGTGATGAATAATGTGTACTCAATCTTTATAACCCTGATCACATTTAAGCAAACAAAAACCAAACGCATTTTTTTTCTATAAGGGGAATATATAAAAAGATAGATTAAACAAGGCAAGACAACTGCCAGCTACCTGTATACAATTTCACTTAATATGGACCAGTATCTGTACTATATTCTAACAAAACAGTGAAAGAAGCTGTTCATTAGAACTGTGAATCGGAAGAATTTTAAAAACATAGCTATTACATTTTTATAGTTCAATATATTTACACTAGAGGCCGGGTGAATAAAAATTCATGCACTGGAGGGGGGAGTCCCTCAGCCCAGCCTGCCCCCTCTCATAGTCCGGGAGCCCTCAGGGGATGTCCCACTGATGGTTTAGGCCCGCAGTCTGGCCTCCCTCTGCGGGAGGCAACTGGGCCAATCAGGGAAAGGCGCTGCCCCCATCACCCTGCTGCTGCTGCTGCTGCCACTGCTGCAGCTTTGTCCGGAAGGACATTCTGAAGACGCCTGGTTTATGTGATCTAATTAGCATAATACCCTTTTATTCGTATAGATATTACATCCATATAGTTCAGTATTTATTAACAGTATATAGTAAAAAGTCTTTTTCCCAAAACTGTCCTCCAGCCACTCAGTTCTCATGCCCAGTCTTATGTATTCTTCCAGAACAATACAAAGTCTACCACCACGTGCTCCTTTTAAAAAACAAATAATAGCATTCTTGTATAGAGCACACCTTGTTTTTTCTTCCAAAAAACATATTTGGGAAGTTTTCGTCAGTAAAGAATACCCTCACTGGTTTTACAGATGCATCTTATTCCCACTGTACAGATATAAGAAAATGTATTTAGACAGATCCCTACTGATAGATATTTAGGTAGTTTTCAACCTTTTACTACTGTTAACAATCCTATATAATAAATCCTATATAATAAAAGGTTAATATGCAAATTGACCAGTGAAACGACCGGTTGCTATGACATGCACTGACCACCAGGGGACAGAAGCTCGATGCAGGAGCTGTCCCCGGGTGGTCAGTGCACTCCCACAGGGGGAATGCCACTTAAAAGCTGGGCGGTGGTGGTGGCGGCAGGAGCCTCTCCAGCCTCCGTGGCAGCGCTAAGGATCCCCCAAGGGGTCCTGGACTGCGAGAGGGTGCAGGCCGGGCTGAGGGACCTCCCCCACCTCAGTGCACAAATGTCGTGTACCAGGCCTCTAGTGTACAATAAAAAACCCTGTATGTCATTCCCAATATGTATTATTATATGTGCAAGATTAATTCCTAGAAGTAGAAATGCGAGGCAAAGGCCATGAACATTTCTAACTTTAATAGATATTGCTTAATCAACTTCCATAGAAATAACATGTCAAATGTGAAGCAAATAAGGAAATAAAATTAAATTATAGGTACAGTAATTTGTTTTTCTATCAATGAATGTAAAATAATTTTTGCTATTTTGGTACTCTGGTCTTCTTATTACAAAACCCTACTGACACTTGGATCAGAAAGCTCAACCTTCTCCCAAGTACAGACATAATTCTCCAAAAGTTATAAAAGCTATAGAAACAAAGGCACTTTCTTTTTCTCAACCTTTACTCTTCAGTATCTTTTAAGTAATATGGACTACGTCATATCGTTCAAACAACTTATAGATCTTACCATAAATACAAATTTCTAAAATAACATTATAGTTAGTATACCCAATTTATGGGCTTTATTATAATGATTTAAGTATAATAATGTACCATTTGTAAATTTTCACATTTTTATAAGGGTTAATCAAGAATTTCTAGGGTTAAAAAAGTTATCCTCAATGAAAAGAAATGAAATCAATCTTCTTATTGATCGTATGATTAACCAACTACATCGCCTACTGTCATCACAAAATGCTATAGTTAACCAAAGTACTGTACCTTGTAATGGGTGCTTGCAAATCCAATACTTTCCTCATCTCTAAAGTTAATGCGGGAGCACACTGTTCTTCCTTAAAATGGGGTGTCCCCTTCATTTGTGGGCTTCCTCTAAAGCATAGCAAAGATAAAGGATTAAAGAAAAAGAAATTGAATTCTTATTCACTCTCTAATATATACCCAATTAAATAAAGTAAACTTAATCAGACTTTTAAATCAGGTGTTCATCCTGTAGGTTCTCAGTTGAAAAGCAGACCTAAATTCTACTATAGCAGACATATCTGTTTGTCAATTAGAAACAAATGCGTTTGACTGATGTAAGTTGTGTTGGAGAGGTGGGAGTGAAGGGAGAACAAAGAATCTTAAAGAAAAAACACAAGATAAAAGTGAACTCACAAGAGAACAGAGATTTTGTTTTAATTATCTGATAGCCCTTACTGAGATGAGCAACTTTGGGAAGACATACACCATTCTATATAGTGCATGTCCAAACTGATCCAAATCCTTGCCTCATCTTACCTTACTCCATACCTCATCCTTCATTTCTATCTTTTGGGTATATATTAGAATTCAGTTTGATTCAGGGATGCAATTAGATGTTTCACAAAACACTTGGTAATAAATAGCAAAATGGCTAAATTTGAAAATTTTGTGGCATTAAATGACTGCAACTAGACTGCTGAATCAATGTCAACATAACCAAGCTGTTCCATGCAGCCACTTAAAAGGATTATAAAACTGCCCTGGAATCCTTATCTCCACATGGCATAGGACCATCTTTCTCAATGCCTGTGCTGGAATTTAATAGCTGTCTATTTTCTTACTATCAGCTATCACATACTCTTGGCAACAATTAGCCTGCCTAAGTCATCTCTCTTTTTCTAGTCATCGATAATCCTGGAAACCAATTTGTTAATACTATTAAAACTATGTGCAAGGAATCTAACAAGAGCAATAGCTTCCAAGGTACTTCACTTTGTGAAAATTACTTTGATGCTCAGAAAGCTTCTTGCTTACTTTTTGAACTCAGATTATTTTCCATATAGAAGCTTGGTGACAATCTAATGACTGATGTGCTTAGTTTAAGTCTGGAAAATGTATGTTTTATTTCCTTAATATACTAATGAGGTTCTCCAGTTCTGTTCTTTTTCTGGAACTCCTATTAGGTTAGATATTGAAGCTTAAATTAACTTCTAATTTTCCCTTGACTTTGTCTTTTGTTCTATATCCTGGGAGAGTTCCTGAACTATTTTTTCCAATTCTTTTATATTTGCTTATTATACTTTTTATTCCAGGAACTTTCTCACCCACCTCCCCTTTTTACTTATAGCACCCATGGTTTTCTGTTGTTGTTTTAATTAGTATCTGAGGTTGTTTATCATTTCTTCAAAGTGTTTTTGTTTCCTGCATTGCCTATTTTCTTTGAGTTTCCCTTTTTTCTAATGCCTCTTTTTTAAATTGGCCACTTTCCTAAAATGGCTAACAATCTTTGGCCATTAGTTAACAAGAACAAGCTAATTATAAGCTCTGTGTGTTCAAGCTGGGTTTGAATTTTAAAGCAGATTTAGGTAAACCCTGGCTTTTCAATTTTAGAAAAGCAATAGCATGTTTGGGTTGGTAGAAAGGAAATGAGTTAGGTTTAGACGTGATGAACTTGACATTGCCTAGAGATACATCTAAATGGATACAGCCTGCAAGGTAGGCCTGAAGCTCAAGAAAGTGGTACTACATTAAGGAATAATTAAAATGTAGAACAGAAGAGAACAAATAGCAAAACCCTAGGGAATAAAGCATAATTTCGGTACTATACAGTAATCTAAGGTTTTGATTTAAACTTAATGAATAACATCTTTATGAAGTAGATGGAATTAACTCCAGTTTTCAGATGAGTAAAATGAAACTCAAATAAAAGACAGCAACATGATTAATCCTGAAAGCTAAGGAAAGCCACTGAAACATTTTATGTACAGAAATGGCATGTAAATTTTATGTCAGCAAATTCATTTAGGGGAAAACTATAAAGATGGTTTAAGAAGATATTACAGCAATCCAAGAGAAAGCTAAAACTAAAGTAGTGTTGCTAGGAGAAGGAAACACCATACAGATTACATCCAAGGAAAAACACACAGGATGCACAGAAGGTGGAATAGAGGGGACTTGCTACACACTGGCTAGTAGAGCCATGAGGCAGACAGAACAAATAAAATCAAGTAAATGGTGGTGTCATTTACAGAAAAAGGAAACTGGCCATAGGCTTTCCTGGGATTAAGTTACTTAAAAATAAGAATGAATTTTTTTTTTACACTTAAAAAATTTCTCCCTTCTAATTTTTCAACTATAATAGACAGAACCTAAAACTTATTTCAATAATATCTTCCAGAATACTCTTCCCTGGGTGTATGTTTTACTTCCTCACCTCTGAGATCTTTTTAAATGTCATGTTCTCAGTGAAGATCCTGACCACTCTATTTCGAGTTGTGTCCCCACTCACTATCCCTTGCCCTGCTTTATTTTTCTTCATAGAATGTATCTCATTTTCAATGTATTTTACTTATTTGTCACTGTCTACTAGAAGAACACAGCTCTCTGCATAGTTTTTGCCACCCCCACCCCCTTTGTTTCACTGCTGCATCCCTAGTACCTATAATAGTCATGGAGCTTGGAAAAAATTCCATACTTAAATAGAGATGGATGCATGACAATAAGTTTTCAGAAAGAGATAGGCACCCTTACCACCAGGCCTTTATATATTATGTGTGTTTTTAAAAAAGCTTTTTGTTTATATTATTACACATCCAGACAGCCTTCAATCTGATAAGAACCATGTGCAGGGCTCTCTGAAGTGGGCAGATCTTTGAACTTCTATCATTCTTTGGGTTTAGGGGCCAGTCTGTTTTGTTTTGTTTTTAATATATTTTATTGATTCCTTCACAGAGAAGAAGGGAGAGGGATAGAGAGTTAGAAACATCGATGAGAGAGAAACATCGATCAGCTGCCTCCTGCACACTCCCCACTGGGGATGTGCCCGCAACCAAGGCACATGCCCTTGACTGGAATCGAACCTGGGACCCTTCAGTCTGCAGGCTGACGCTCTAACCATTGAGCCAAACCAGCTAGGGCTTAGGTGCCAGTCTTATATCTGTGGTCAACAGGGTATTTATACAATAACATCCCTAACAATCTTATTAGTAAGTGCTCATGCAATTATGAGGTAAGCTAATGGATACATAAAATGTACAAAGTTCAGCTAATGGTTGCACATGTACATTTACAGAATACATACATATTGAAATCAAAGCACATTTTGATGTTTTGATAAGATCAAGGAAATAAAAGAAAAGCAGTTAGTTTATTCGCCAGAAAATTAACACTAAAAAAAAAAATGTTGAGGGAAATTTTCACATTTATAACTAATTCATACCTCCTTTCTCCTCTAAACTTGATGTAATTTAGTACGTTTCTGGATTTTTGAAAAAGTTGTGTTAAGGTTAGAAACCTCAAGCCTTGATTAGTTATCCTTTTCTTGCTTTCCACCTAGCACTAATTCATTAACAGTCTGCTAAATTCTCAAAATCTAATGAAATATACTGGAGTGGGGGACAGGAAGTTTTGATAGTTGTTTTAGAGATAATATCTACATTTTAAATATTTGATAATTAAATGTACTGAAGTTTAGAATGTACAAATTAAAAAAAAAAGAACTTTGGCATCAATAGGCTAGTCTTTTAAAAATATGAAGTTAACAGTAGAAGTGGAAAGATGAATAAGGGGGGAAATAACTGCATTCATGCAGATAACATATTTGTTGAAATTATTTTCATTATAATGAAATAAATTTGATTTGCAGTTTCAAGATCTACTAAACTCATATTTAAGGATAAATACATCAATATGTTCTAAAGCTAAACACACATTTATTTTCTGATTTATCCCTGGCAATTTCTTTTATTAATTTCACTGCAAGTTGCAAGACACAAAAAAGAAGCCAGATGACCTTGAGTAGATAAGTCTATCCATAGTCTGAAGGGATAGTTTAATATACAGCAGAATTTATAAAGACACAAAAGATAACAGCGAAACATTCATTAATCAAAGAATAAATGAACTTTGAGGCATAAAAAGTCATTTAATAAGACTGCCATCATTGTTGAAGGCTGACTCCCAACTCTTGCTGGAAACAGCACTCTGGAAACTACGAAAAGATCACGGAGGCATCTGACCTGTCTCAGGTGGAGCACACTGGAAAATGACATGCGGTCTGAGTTAAGATGCTGTCACATAATACTGGGAAGCGGAGGTACTCTAGAAAAACTCGAGTGATGGACTCATAAGATTTAGAGCACAGAAACAAGAGACAATAGTTTCTATAACTGAGAAGACAACTACTAACTATTGGCCTTGATTATGATGCTTCTATTCTTCAGAACTATAATAAACCATTCCAGATCATTTCTCCTCTTTTTTATTCCCTATTTTCCAAATAAATCCCAAAGTAGACAGTTAGATAGGCATACATATAGTTTAGGCAATGTAGTATTAGTAATAAAGAGCACAGACTTTGAAGATACAACAATTATGTCTGAGTCCTGTGCCACTTAGTAGTGTGACTATGAATGAGTCACTTGGCCTCTCTCTCCATCTCTGCTGTGGTTTGCAGAGTAACTGTGGTCAACAGGGTATTTATACCTAACTACCTTGCAAGGTTGTTACAGGGATTAAATGAACTTGAAAAAGTGTGTAGAATAGCATCTTGAACTGCATAAATATTTACAATGACACAAATGATGACAATGATACACTGTCAAAAGTAAAACATTTCTGCCTGGCTTGAATGGCTCAGTGGTTGAGCATCGACCTATGAACCAGGAGGTCATGGTTCGATTCCCAGTCAGGGCACATGCCCAGGTTGCAGGCTCCATCCCCAGTAGGGGGTGTGCAGGAGGCAGCCTATCAATGATTCTCTCTCATCACTGATGTTTCTATCTCTCTCTCTCTCTCTCTCTCCCCCTCTCCTTCCTCTCTGAAATCAATGAAAATATTTTTTTTTAAAGTAAAACATTTTTAAAACCCTCCTTAAAACCAATATATGAGCCACCATTTTCCAGGCTTTAAAAACCTGAACTTATATAATCCTCCAAACAATTGAAGAAGAAAGTATTTTTATTTCAATTTTACAAATAGGTTCTACAGAAAAACTACCAACTCGGACTAAGTAACTCAACTAAAAAAGTGGTTTAGAACACAAATACACAACAGACTGACTCTAAGTCCTCGCATTCACTTTGCTCTGCAAAACTGTTTCCCTGTAAGAGATTTTTAAAAAGTTTATGCAGCAGTTATGAAGAGTATAACTCGGGGGAAAAAGTACCTTATTATCCAGCCAAATATAAAAAAAATAAACAATTACTTAATACATGGTATATATTATTTATATATTATATAAAACCACTTAAAATATCAGAAATGAAGTAAGAATTTGGTGAAGGAAAAATACATTAGTGATAACAGCAGCTATCCTTCATTGATTTTCCCATGAGCAGGGCACTTATCTGAACATTTAATATGCATGATCTCACTTAATCCTCGGAAATAATTACTACTGTGATCTCGTTCTAAGGATGAGGAAACAGGTTTTGGAGGTATTAAATAACCAAATAGAAGTCATACAGCTGAACAGAGACAGAGCTGACATTTAATTCCAGGTCTATCTGATGCCAAAGCCTGTTCCTTTAACCACTAGTGATTCATGCTGCTCTAAGATTATACACATTTTATTGAGCTCATGTACTCAAACTGAAAATCCCAATATGATATGTGAAAGAACACTCAAATGAAAACTAAAAACAATGCTCTTTATTAGTTCTCTAGCCCAACATACATAGTCAAATACAGCCAAGTTCATGCACTGTCAGGACTACTAGTTAGTTAACTGGCCTCCCCCCAAGTCTTAGAAACAGAACGCAAGAAATTCTAAAACTTTTCTGGAACACAAAAGTGATTTTTAAAATACTATTCCAAAACACTGTATATGTATATATGTAAGTCATGTTTGTGAGTTGGAATAAAGAAAACAGTATTTTTCACTGTTTCAAGACCCAGCCCAACTATCCTATCTAATAGTGAATATGCTAATTGACCCTCACACCATCGCAAAATGGAGGCACCCACAGCCAATAAGGAGGGAATATGCTAATTTACTGCCCCGTCCTCAAAGATGGTGGCACCCAGTCCCCTCAGCTCTGCCGAGGCACCTGCCTCCAGAGTCCCCCAGTCCCCTCAACCCCCCAGGGCTGGCCCGAGGTGCAGGCAAGCTTCAAATGTTGGCTGTCCAGCCACCCAGGGCCGCCCGAAGTGCAGGTAACCAGGGCCGGCCAAGGCCTGCGCTACCAGCAGTGGCAGCAGCAGAGGTGTGATGGGGCATCGCCTTCCCCTGACCGCCAGGTCACCTCCCGCCCCTGAGGGCTCCCGGACTGTGAGAGGGGGCAGGTCAGGCTGAGGGACACCTCCCTCCAGTGCATGAATTTTCATGTACTGGGTCTCTAGTAATAGTATAAATTACTAGAGGCCTGGTGCACGAAGTTCATGCACAGGGGACGGGTCCCCTCAGCCCAGCCTGCACTTTCTCCAATCTGGACCGCTGGCTCCTAACCACTCACCTGCCTGCCTGCCTGGTCGCCCCTAACTGCCCCCCCACCGCTGGCCTGGTCACCCTTTACTGCTCCCCCTGCTGGCCTGGTCGCCCCCAACTGCCTCCCTTTGCCAGCCTGGTCACCTCACGCAGCCTGCTGTTCAGTCATTTGGTCGTCCCTCCCAACCGCCCTGCCAGCCTGGTCCCCTGACACAGCCTGCTTGTTCAGTTGTTTGGTCGTCCCTCACTAACCTCCCTGCCGGCCTGGTCGCCCCACGCAGCCTGCTTATTCAGTCGTTTGGTCGTCCCTCACTATCCCCCCTATTGGCTTGGTTGTAGGCAGCCATCTTGTGAGTGTGTGAGGATTAATTTGCATATTACCTCTTTATTATATAGGATTACAGTTAAGTTCAGATTATCCTGATTATTGCTTTTTATTGACAGGAGCATGTCTAAAGTGGACTTGGGATGCAGTAGCTTAAAATGCACAAGTAAATGACATGTTAGACACTGAGTACAAGTTTTTCATAAGATTTACAAAATTACTACTTAGAATGAAAAAATAATAAGCTTTATATTTAAAATTTCTAAATATATCAACTACCTATTACAATGTCCATACCATCTTAACATTATACTTTTTCTGCCAAAGGGTCTTTGCATTGAAGATTTTTATTGAAAAATAATCAAATTAAATTCCATCATCAAAAGAATTTCTGTTCTTTTCAAAAAATTTCCAAAACTCAGAAAAGCTCAATTAACACTATATTTCTTACAAAAAGAGTGACTAACAGCATCAAGGAAAATCTAATTTCCTAAAACCTATGAGCTACATGATGTATGTTAGCCTTTCCCAAAATGTATTCTCAAGAATATTAACAAATGTTATTTGAAGAAACACTTTCACAATGCCATTTTTTAAAAATTGTAGCCTTTTTGTTTTAGATTTTCAAATACATGGACTATTATTATTATTTTTTTTTTATCACAGTAAATATAAAAAATTTTGGAAAGTTCCAGAGTTAAAAGAAGCTGGAAAATCACTATAGTTTTACCATTTAGGAGCAATAACAATATATGTATTGTTCCAGCATTTTTCTTTAGATGATATTTTATGTTTTGTTTTGTTTTTACAAAGTAGTGGTCATATTACGTATACAATTTTGTATGACTTGTTTCTTCACTAGGTATTATATGATCAGATTCTCAAGTTTATAAGTTTTTCTGAGACATTATATTTAATGATGCATATTATTTTAGGAGAATGTACCACAGTTGACTCCCACCTTTGTGTATATCTACTAAAAGTGTGCAAAATACATTTTACCATTCTTCCACAACTATTTTTATATACTGAAATGTGTCTTTTAAAATTGTTATAATAATGTTTTGCTTTGAGTTATTGTTTAGAGTTACTAATGCAGGTTAATTATATTTTCCCTTTTGAGATTGCTTTTGCTTATTTATCTTTTGAAACTCTGTGTTACTTAGCAATTTATATGGCTCCTTTATAAAAAGAGTAAGCCTTGGTCATATTTACTGCAAAATTTTTCCCAGTTTGTTACTTGCCCTTTTAATGTTGTTCTTTTTTCCCCTATTCTCAGAAATGTAAATTTTCACATAATAAAATCAATTTTCCCTTTAATTTCTTACATACACGATAAACTTTGGCTGTCTTCCACCGCCTAGAAATGAGATATTTATCTATATTTTCATACAAATTAATGACTTGATCTTTTTTAAAAGATATTTTTCTTTAAAATTATATGTTCTTTTATTTCCAAAGTTCTTTCAATAAAACATTCTTTCACTTCAAAAGTAAGGTTAAAAAAAGGTAAGAAGCCCTAACTGGTTTGGCTCAGTAGATAGAGCGTCGGCCTGCGGACTGAAAGGTCCCAGGTTCGATTCCGGTCAAGGGCATGTACCTTGGTTGCGGGCACATCCCCAGTAGGGGGTGTGCTGGAGGCAGCTGATCGATGTTTCTCTCTCATCGCTATTTCTAACTCTTTATCCCTCTCCCTTCCTCTCTGTAAAATATCAATAAGATATATTAAAAAAAGAAAAGGTAAGAAAACAATGCAAAATATACAGAATAACATAGTTTAAAGATCAAAATCCATGTTCCCTCAAATTCTTTTCTATTCATATACAAAAATATATACACAAGAAAAAGTGCCCTTTCAACTTACTTAAAACATTTCACCTCTCCCCCTATGGTCTCTTAGCAGCTCCTTGATAAGGATGGGAGAATGCTAGAACTGGAGTATATTAATAGTAATTCTGAATGTCTAAGAAGGGATATAGTACATTCACCCAAGGTTCTCAGATTTATTTAACTACAGAATTCTTTATTCAAGTAATGAGAGTTCAAAGACCTGGTAATTTTTTAAACACTATTTTGGAAATACTAGCTTAGCTTATTTTAATCACTTCAGACAACCCAGAATTGTAATGTTTTTGTAAATTCAAAGTGTACATATCAAATATTAAAAGAATGAAAGATGAACTTACTTGGGATACACTGGTTCATAAAGGTACTTGTCCCCTCTTGTAGATGTAATATGAAAAAACAAGATGTAGCCATTTGCCGTCTGAAAGATAAATTTTATTTAAGACTATGAGAACCAGGAGAATCACACAATAATCACTTCCGAAACAGTTCTGTCATACCAAGATGAAGGGAAATAATGAGATGAATGTGTACTGGGTACAGAACTGCACTGCTCTACAAGTTGCTATATTCCACTCCTTTAGAAAAGTGCTCTCAGCTGTTATTTGGTGATTCAATACTTTAACATGCTGGGAGGGAAAAATATCACAATGAAACAAAGAAATTCTAAAGTAAACTGACATCTTTTCTTTATTCCCAAACAAATTACATTCTAATTCATGTTACAGTGACTCTCAAGAGCAGTGGAACAGACTTCCATTTAGAAGGGTGTGAAGGGGAGTATTAAAGGTAGCAGTGGGAAACAGAGCTGGAATGGCAGCTTGGGGCCAGATCACAGGAGACCCTGAATACTAGGCTAAGCAGTTTGCAACGTATTTTGTATGCAATCGGAAGCCAATGCAAGATTTGAAAATAATAATACAAGAGCTGTGACTTAGCTATACATAATTAAGACGCATTTCAAGTGGAGAAAAATACTAGCTAAAAGTTTTGAGTTCTAGGCAATCTACACAAAATATAAAAACGGCCTCTATTAAGGTCATGGCAATGAGAATAAAGAGAAAAGGATGATAGAAAACTAGAGATAGGACTTAGCAGCATATTGGTGACTAGATGGGAATGCAGAATCAAAAGATGCCAGAGTTTTTTCCTATTATAAGCAAGGTTACAATGAAAATACACATATGCCTAAATACACCAGTGCTATTCTGGCTGGTATGGCTGAGACAGTTGGAGCGTTGTCCCATACACCAAAAGGTGGTGGGTTCGATTCCTGGTCAGGGCACATACCTTAGTTTCTGGTTTGATTCCCATCAGGGTGGGTATGGGAGGCAACCGATCGATGTTTCTCACCCACATCAATGTCTGTCTCAATCTCTCTCAAATAAAAAAACACAAAATAAAATAAATAGATAAATACAATGGTGTTAGTATTTGTCAGATATAATCATAGTAATGAAGAGAGTACTTAAAATTGATTTCAATGCTCCTTGTGCCTGAATATCTATTCATTGTTTAAAATTTAGAAAAACTGCCCTAGCTGGTTTGGCTCAGTGGATCAAGCATCGGCCTGTGAATTGAAGGGTCCCGAATTCGATTCTAGTCAAGGGCACAAGCCTGGGTTCGATCCCTAGTGGGGAGTGTGCAGGAAGCAGCCAATCAATGATTCTCTCTCATCACTGATGTTTCTCTCTCTCCCTATCCCTTCCTCTCTGAAATCAATAAAAATATTTAAAAAAAAGTTTACAAAAACATTAGGAATAATTATGGCCCGCCGTAAGAACTTGGAACCCTCAAGTAAACAGTTAATTCATAATGAATATATTTCATGTCACAGATTAAGAAAATGTACAATACATTTGAGGAAAAAGAACCATCAAAATTAGTAAAGCTTCAGAATCCAATTACACTTTGGTTACCAGGAAAGTTCACTTATCCAGTACCCATTCCATGGTAACATTTATTTTTATTATACCTTGATAGATTATTTTTTAGTATAAATGGCTATTTGCAAAAAGTGGCTGCTTTGCTGAACAGGTAATACAAAAGTATCAGTGAACCTTCTCAATTATTACCATACTAGAGGCCTCGTGCACGACATTCGTGCACTGGGGAGTATGGGGGTCCCTCAGCCCGACCTGCACCCTCTCCAATCTGGGAGCCCTCAGGTGAGCCCTCTCCAATCTGGGAGTTTCTGTCTGTCTTTGCAATCATATGAGCAAATTGTCTTAGACCCCAACTCAGTTTGGTTTGTTGCTCACATAATAATAAGGCATTTTTTTTTTCTCTGCTTCATTGGTGGAGATTTCCTGGAAGTTTTAGGATATCTTCCCTTTAATTTTTTCTAGACACTCTGACTTTACTTATGTCTCTCACCTGGGTTCGATTCTGGTCAAGGGCACATACCTCGGATGCAGGCTGGATCCCTGGCCCTGGTTGGGGTGCATGACCAAGAAAGGAAGGAATAACGGTCATGCCAAAAAAGGCCGAGGCCATGTGCAGCCTATTCGTTGCACCAACTGCGCCCAGTGTGTGCCCAAGGACAAGGCCATTAAGAAGTTTGTCATTGGAAACATAGTAGAGGCCGCAGCCATTAGGGACATCTCCGAAGTGAGTGTCTTCGACGCCAATGTGCTTCCCAAGCTGTACTAGTATGTGAAGCTGCATTACTATGTGAGCTGTGCCATTCACAGCAAGGTAGTGAGGAATCGTTCTCGTGAAGCCCGGAAGGACCAAACATGCCCACCCCGATTTAGACCTGTGGGTGCTGCCCCATGATCTCCACCAAAGCCCATGTAAGGAGCTAAGTCTTTTAAAGAGTGAAGAAAAGTTCTCTGGGGGGAAAATAAATGGAAATTGTACTTCAAAAAAAAAAAAAAGGAAAGAAAGAAAATTGAGTACGATTTTTCTCTGTAATACACATCCACTACAGAGAATGAAATTAATTTATGGGAATAACATTTTTGTTTAATTGGGGTTTAAAGTTGGTGTTCCCTATCATCAAAATAGACTGCAAAGTTTCCTCTATTAATTTTGGTCTATAATGAAATTTTACATACTTCATATTTGAAAATGTCTTTTCACACAAGTCCTGTCAAATACTGATATCAATCTATGAGCCTATTATTTTAATTGACTATATATAGCACTAGGTAGGCAATTATAGAAGTTGAATAGTTTCCTCTCCTGATGTTTGCCTTTTAACATGTCCTTACCTTGTAGATTAATTACTTCCAGCTGAAGGTGAGGTGGAACACTCCTCGTTTTCATGATTAAATGGATTTTGAAATATGAAAATTTCCTTTGCAATTGCAACAAGGTCTAAAAAATTGTATAATTTGGACTCAGGAAATATATCTACTGCTAATTTTTGTTGAAATAGAAATCGTACTTCTTTCGTTTGAACTTTTGAAAACTGTGGGAGTATGAAAAGCAGTCTGACATTACTTGTGATTCAAAAATTAGTTGTCATCAAATGACTTTACCATATATACATTTCACATACAAGCACTGTTTTGCTTTGTAGTTTTAGATTGAAGACATTAGACAATAATACCAAGAATGCAGCAAAAGCTATCTTCCAAAGTAATTCAGTGTCTGATAAGTATCTGCAGGTGGTTCTTCAAGTTAAAAAAAATTTCTATCTCAGCCCCAGAGCTCAAAAAATTCACAATAAACCTTCACCACTGACTGCTAAGCCATCAAATAGCTGTGGGGTTGAGCAAATTGGGATATTTAGCTTGTATTTCTGAAAAAAAAACCTAAAGTAACCATAGGCTTTAAGTGCTTACATGTGCACAAACTTTGTAAATCTGTCCAACTAAATAATAAGCTTTTTTCTGTCCCACACATATTCTTACCATCATCAGTTAAAACACACCTTAGTGAATTCTACTTCAGCTTGTCCTGAATTAGTGTTTTCTTAACTTCTGTGAAAATCTTTACACCTGATGTGTTCTACCCATGCTATATTCACAGGGAGCGATTCTGTGTCACTGTACACTCTACATTGATTATTCACATAAAAAATTGAGCAGTACTGGAACATTTGTCACTTTATCAAGAACCAAGAAAACTTACTTTGGTTGCACTTCCTTTTTCATTTTGGTGAAGAATTTCTGGTATGATGAGATATTTTTTTCCCTTTTAAAATTTTCTAACTATTAATTTCACTGTGTTGGAAATACTGTGATTAGTACTTAATTAAGTTCTAAGTTGGATAATGTCAGCTTATATTCTTTTGGCTTCACTCCAGCGTTACTGCATAACAATATTTTGCCATCTAATTCAATAATAAAATAATCCACACTCCAAAGTCTATTTTCCCCTTCTTCTGACATAATAAGTATGCACTAGTAATAAAAATAATTTTAAAAAGTCACGGTATGGAGATATGCATGGCACTTGAAACACTGAATTTATAAATGTGTTACTATAATTTACTAGAGTCCCAGTGCACGAATTGTGCACCAGTGGGGTCCCTCGGCCTGGTCTGTGGGATTGGGCTGAAACTGGCTCTCCAACATCCCCCAAGGGTTCCTGGATTGCGAGAGGGAGCAGGCCAGGCCGAGGGACCCCACCGGTGCATGATCCAGGCCTGGAAGGGATGCAGGAGGTTGGCCAGCAGGAGAGGGACCGCGGGAGGGCTCCAGGGCATGTCCGGCCCATCTCGCTCAGTCCCAATCTGCCAGATCCAGCAGCAAGCTAACCTACCAGTCAGAATGTCTGCCCCCTGGTGGTCAGTGCACATCATAGTGAGCAGTTGAGCAGCTTTAGCATATCATTAGCATATTACGCTTTGATTGGTTGAATGGACGACCGGACACTTAGCATGTTATGATAGTAAGTGCTGAGCAGGAGAGTGAAGAATAGAAGTGTCACATGTGGTCACTGTCAGGACTACTCAAGTCAGTTGTTGCAGTTTAAAAACAGTCATAGACAACATGTAAATAAATATTTTTATCCTCCAAGAAACATATTTATAAACAATGAAATTTAAACTTCATGTAATTTCCAAGTGCCAAAAATATTATCCCTCTTTGATTTTTTTCAATCATTTAAATTCATAAAAATATTCTTAGTTCATGGTTCATACACAAACAGGCAGCAGGGTAGACCTGGTGTATGGTTGGTAGTCTGCAAAACCCCCTACTGTAGGAAGTGAGAAACTAGTCAATTATTTTTGACCATGTGGATCATTTTTAGATGATTAACCTAGTCACCATTATATAGCATGGACTAGAAAAGGACAGAAAGCAGAGAGATAAGTCAGTGTAGTAGTTAAGAGTACAGTAAATGGAATCTGAGCACCTAAGTTTAAATTCCTTCTCTTCAATATACACTGTCTATATAACTTTGGATAAAACTTATTTTCTCAGAGCCTCAATATACTTATCTACTATAAAGTATAATTATATCTACTTTGAAGTGTTGACTTAAAGATTAAATGAGATGATCCACATAAACTAGTTATAAAAGTACTTATGTAGGAGCTGCTCAATAAATATTTAACTATTTACATTATTGCTAATTCAAATTTGGTAGTGATGACAGTCCAAGAGATGACAGTGACAAAACATAAACTAAAAAGGTAAAGTTAACCGAATTAAAAAAAAAATAGAAAAAAGAAATGCAGAAATAGATCCAAATGCAAATGAGAATTCATTATGACATAAACGCAAAGTTTACCATTTTTATGAGACATCTTTGGGAATAGAGGGAAGAACTTGTATAAATTTGGGAGTAGTGTGTGAATATAGATAAAAGCTTTAAAAATCTGAATTAAATAGACTTCAGGGCAAAATAGCAGTTAGAAGAATAAAAAGAAAAGGATATGGGCACTACATTTAAAATGAGAGGAAGTAGAAGAATCAAGAAAGAAGATATAATAAAAATAATCTGAATAGAAGATTTGGTTCAGCAATTTCTATCACAGAAGATAAACACTAATGGGTATAAAGATTGAAAGGAAGTCACCTAAGAGAATCAAGTTTAATGCAATGTAATAATTTCATAAGAAAACACTGTTAAAGTTGAAAAACCTACTTACTGACACAGCTATCATTGTACTATCTGGCCTCCATTCAGCTTGCTTGTAGGATCCAAACTGAGAAGATGATTTTGCAGGTTCCTTGTAGGTTACGATTAACACACTAGGCTGGAAGAAAAGAGTTGTGTTTTATTAATGCTTTATAAGAATATATACAAACAAATTTAAGATAATTTATCATGAAGTACTCAAAATATTTTAATAATTCTAAAAGTATAATAAGACATAACAATTAAATACTAAATCATTAATTACCTTAAATTAGTCCAAGAAAATCAACTAAAAATAACCAAAAAGAAAGGTAATCTAAATAGGCCTATATTTATTAAAGAAATTGAATCTCTAATTAATAATCATAAAAAAATAAAAAACAGAAACAGGCCCAGATGTGCTTACTGGTGAATTCTACCAAATATTTAAGGAAGAAATTTAAGGAACAAATTCTCCACAATATCTTCCAGAAGACTGAAGCAGAGAGAATACTTCCTAACTCTTTCTACAAGGACAGCATCACCCTAATACTGAAACCAGACAAAAACATTACAAGAATGGAAAACAACAGTCCAATATCACTCATGAACACAGCTGCAAAAATTCTTAACAAAATATTATCAACTCTAATTCAACACTGTATAAGAAGAATTATAAAATACAAACAAGTGGGATTTATTCCAGGTATGCAAGGCTGAATCAACATTTGAATATCAATTAGTGTAACCCATCACAACGAGATAATGGAGAAGCAAAATATCCCAGAATGGCCAATTCAATGTTGAAGGAAAAGAACTAAGTCGGAGGGCTGACATTATCCAACTTCAAGACTTACTATCCTAATATATAAAGAGCCAGGGTCCGTCACGACCTAAATGAACGGACGACTGAACAGCAGACTAGGGTCCCGGCCAGAGCAGCGGGAGTCAGTCCTGGGTCTCAGCCACCCATGGTGAGGTGGTGGGAGGGAGCTGTGGGAACGGAGCCATGTTGCCATCTACAGGCCTCTAAGTCCCTACCCCCAGCCCGCAGGCTCCGGGGAACCAGAGCCATACTTCCATCGGACTGGACTCTTGGTCCCTACCCTAGCCCGCAGGCTCCAGGAAGCGGAGCCATGCTGCCATTGGACTGGCCTCTTGGTCCCTCCACCCCGGCCCGCGGAACCAGAGCCATGATGCGATGGGACTGAACCCTACCCGAGGGGTCCCAGATTGTGAGAGCCTCTAGTCCAGTGGTTCTCAACCTTCCTAATGCCATGACCCTTTAATACAGTTCCTCATGTTGTGGTGACCCCCAACCATAAAATTATTTTCATTGCTACTTCATAACTGTAATTTTGCTACTGTTATGAATCGTAATGTAAATATCTGATATGCAGGATGTATTTTCATTGTTACAAATTGAACATAATTAAAGCATAGTGATTAATCACAAAAACAATATGTAATTATATATGTGTTTTCCGATGGTCTTAGGCGACCCCTGTGAAAGGGTCGTTTGACCCCCAAAGGGGTCGTGACCCACAGGTTGAGAAACGCTGATCTAGTCTATAATAATAAAAGCATAATATGCTAATTAGACCAGACATCCTTCTGGACGAAGCCAGGGCTGTGAGGGAAGCCCAGGTCCCGGGTGCCTGCTGGTGGCCGGAGGGATACCGGTGCTGGCAACCAGGGGAAGGAAGGCCTACTCTTGCATGAATTTCATGCATCAGACCTCTAGTAAAGATATACTAGCAAAAAAAAAAAAAGAAAGAAAATATAGCAATGGAACAGAATAGAGAGTCCAGAAATAGACCCATATAAATATAGTCAAGTGACTTTTAATAAAAGAACAAAGGTAACACAATAGAAATTGGATGGTCACTTCAACAATGGTGTTGGAATAACCGGGCATACACTTTCTGCACACAAGAAGGTTCCACAGGGTCATCTTGTACTTTCTCTGCTCTTGCATTAGAATTAGCCATTTTTTCCAGGCAATCCTGTTTCTCTTTTTTTCTGTTAATTCTCACCCAAGGATACTTTCTCCATTGATTTTTAGAGAGAGTGGAAGGGAGGGAGGGAAAGAAAGGAACATTGATGTATGAGGGACACATAGATTGGTTGCCTTCCACAACAGGTGCCCTGACCAGGAGTAGGGATTGAACCTGCAACTCAGGTATGCGCCCTTAACCCAGAATCAAACCACTGAACAACAGCAGCCATGGCTCCTCTTTCTTTTTATTAGAGAACTAGGGGCCCAGTGCACGAAGATTCATGCACTGGGGGTGGGTCCCTCAGCCCGACCTGCATCCTCTCCCATCTGGGAGCCCGCTCCAATCCGGGAGTTTCTGTCTGTCTTTGCAATCATATGAGCAAATTGTCTGAGACCCCCAACCCAGTTTTGTTTGTTGCTCACAGAATAATAAAGGCATTTTTTTTTCTTTGCTTCATTGGTGGAGATTTCCTGGAAATTTTAGGATATCTTCCCTTTAATTTTTCCTAGACACTCTGACTTTACTGATGTCTCTCACCTTTGCTTTCCCTCCATCCCCCACCGCAATAGTAACTTGCTCCAGGCTCACTCTGCTCTAGTGTCTAGGACAGTGGTTCTCAACCTTCTAGCCCAGCCGTGGGCAAACTACGGCCCACGGGCCGGATCCGGCCCGTTTGAAATGAAAAAAACTAAAAAAAAAAAAAGACCGTACCCTTTTATGTAATGATGTTTACTTTGAATTTATCTTCATAACTGTAATGTTGCTACTGTTATGAATCGTAATGTAAATATCTGATATGCAGGATGGTCTTAGGCGACTCCTGTGAAAGGGTCATTCGACTGCCAAAGGGGTTGCGACCCACAGGTTGAGAACCGCTGGTCTAGGAAATCCGTCTGCCACCAGAACGATTCCCAGCATTCCTGGTGCTCCCGCGCTCTGGGCGTCCGCTTCAGGTCCTGGGGCTGCCACCAGAACTACTATTCCCAGAATTCCTGATGCTCCTCGCGCTCTTGGTTTTCCCTTCCTGCTCTGTCTCCATCCCATGGCCTCCCACTCTGCCAAGTCCTCCAAGCCGCCAACTCTCCTTCTCTGCTCTCCGTCTGGCAGCTTGGGGAGCCAAGTTCCCCAAGCCACTCCACTCTCTGCTGGCTCTTCTGTTCTGCTCTCTTCCCGGTGGCTTAGGGGAGCAACCGAGGGAGCCACGTTCCCCCATGCTGCCGGCTCTCCCGCTCTGCTCTCCACTCGGCACCTGTGTATGCAAATTAACCCACCATCTTTGTTGGGTTAATTTGCATACTCACTCCAGATTGGTTGGTGAGCGTATCAGAGGGATGGTCAATTTACATGTTTCTCTTTTATTATATAGGACTAGAGGCCCGGTGCACAAAAATTTGTGCACTCGGGGGGAAAGGGGGTCCCTCAGCCCGGCCTGTGACCTCTCGCAGTCTGGGACCCCTCAGGAGATAACGACCTGCTGGCTTAGGCCTCCTCCCGGGTGGCAGAGGGCAGGCCCAATCCCTAGGTGCAGCCCCTGGTCAGGCTCAGAGCAGGGCCGATTGGGGAGTTGGGGCGCCGCCCCCTGTCATGCACAGAGCAGGGCGGATCGGGAGGTTGCGATGCCACCCTCAGTCACGCTCAGGGTAGGGCCGATTGGGGGGTTGGGGCACCGCCCCCTGTCACACACAGAGCAGGGCAGATCAGGGGGTTGGGGCGCTGCACCCTGTCACACTCAGGGCAGGGCCAATGGGGAGGTTATGGCTCTACCCTGTCACACACAGAGCAAGGCCCGTGGAGGGGGGTTGGGGCGCCACCCTCTATCACCCACAGAGCAGGGCCGATCAGGGGGTTGGGGCGCCACCACTGTCACACTCGGGGCAGGGCCGATGGAGAGGTTATGGCTCTACCATGTCACACACAGAGCAGGGCCGATCAGGGGGTTGGGGCGCCACCACTGTCACACTCGGGGCAGGGCCGATGGAGAGGTTATGGCTCTACCATGTCACACACAGAGCAGGGCCGATCAGGGGGTTGGGGCGCCACCACTGTCACACTCGGGGCAGGGCCGATGGAGAGGTTATGGCTCTACCATGTCACACACAGAGCAGGGCCGATCAGGGGGTTGGGGAGCTC
>NW_005355385.1:473338-483572 GCF_000412655.1 Myotis brandtii | reverse complement strand
CTTCAAGCTGACTGGCTGCCGGCCGCCATCTTGGCTGGCAGTTAATTTGCATATCGCCCTGATTAGCCAATGGGAAGGGTAGCGGAGGTACGGCTAATTACCATGTTTCTCTTTTATTAGATAGGACTAGAGGCCCGGTGCACAATAATGTGTGCACTCGGGGAGAGGGGGTGTCCCTCATGCTGGCCTGTGCCCTCTCGCAGTCTGGGATCCCTTGGGGGATGGCCGGCTTGTTTGTTCCCGCCTCCCTCAGCTGCCCGGCTGGCTTGTTTACTCCCGCCTCCCTCAGCCGCCCAGCCAGCTTGTTTGTTCCCGCCTCCCTCAGTCCCCTGGCTGGCTTGTTTTGCTCCTGCCTCCACCGCCCAGCTTGTTTTCAGCCGCCTGGCTTGCTATGCTCCCAGCAGATATATGCAAATCAACCGCCATCTTAGTTGGCAGTTAATTTGCATATCGCCCTGATTAGCCAATGGGAAGGGTAGCGAAGTTATGGTTAATTACCATGTTTCTCTTTTATTAGATAGGATAGTATTTAGAAAACAAGATCTGGAAACAAGATACTTGTTGCTAGTGAGATGTCATTGTTTCTACCTTCTAGGTTAGTGATAGCGAACCTTTTGAGCTCGGCGTGTCAGCGTTTTGAAAAACCCTAACTTAACTCTGGTGCCGTGTCACATATAGAAATTTTTTGATATTTGCCACCATAGTAAAACAAAGACTTATATTTTTGATATTTATTTTATATATTTAAATGCCATTTAACAAAGAAAAATCAACCAAAAAAATGAGTTCGCGTGTCACCTCTGACATGTGTGTCATAGGTTCGCCATCACTGTTCTAGGTCCTCTCAGAAAACACATTGTAAAATACATGTACCTATACTATCCCATGTATACACATATACTTCTTTATATTTCTCTCTATACATACAGTATATGCATGTTGTTATACACAGAAATACATGTGGTTATAATCAATCACAAGGTGGTTCACTCCAGCCTTCTCCCTTACTTACTTTTAACATTTTTTAAGACAGAGAGAAATCTGGCTATTATTTCGCACAATTAATTTAGTTCTTTGTTTAACCCTACTATCCTATCTAATAATAGACAAACAGGGTAATTGACTGTACCTTCGCTACGCCTCCCATTGGCTAATCAGCGTGATATGCAAATTAACCGCCAACAAAGATGGCGGTTAATTTGCATACGTAGGTTCCAAGCGGTGGAGCAAAGGCTGAAGGCGAGCCGGAGCAGCTAAGACGGAAGACAGAAGGCGGCTCCGGCCAGAGCGAAGGCCTGGGTTCCAAGTGCCGGAGGAAAACCGGTGCCCGCAGCAAGGAGAAGGGACGGCCTATTGCATGAATCTCCTCGTGCAACAGGCCTCTAGTCCTATATAATAAAAGCCTAATATGCTAAGTGTCAGGTCGACCGATCAGCCTTTCAACCAATCAAAGCATAATATGCTAATGATATGATAAAGCTGTTCAACCGCTCACTATGACATGCACTGACCACCAGGGGGCAGACACTCCGACTGGTGGGTTAGCTTGCTGCTGGGGTCCAGCCGATCAGGACTGAGCAAGATGGGCCAGACAAGCCCTGGAGCCTTCCCGCAATCCCTCCCCAGCTGGCCAACCTCCCACACCCTTCCCCAGCCCCGATAGTGCACCGGTGGGGTCCCTCGGCCTGGCCTGCACCCTCTCACAATTCGGGACCCCTCAGGGGATGTCAGAAAGCCAGTTTGGGACCAATCCCACAGGCCAGGCTGAGGGACCCCACTTGTGCACGAATTTGTGCACTGGGCCTCTAATATATATAGAATAGTTTGGAATTGTTATCTATAACCCTATAAGATACTAATTTACAACCAGAATAGTTTTTATGAATAGCTTTTTTTAGTTTACCTTAGGATAACCAGTTAAAACACTGTTTTCCAAAGTTATATAGGCCATCTCCTTAAAAGCTTTCTTTAATGTATAAAAATGAAATACAAAAGTTTCTAAGAAGCTAACAATACTCCAAACACATTAAAACTGCTAGGCATTAGTTGTTTTTACCTCAAATATCAACTAAAAGTTAAAAACAAGTACCTTGGGAGTAGTGACATCAGCAAGATGGCAGAATAGAAAACCTGGACTCTGTCCCCAACACACAGATTCAGCAACAATTCACAGAAAAAAAATATCTGCTTCTGAGTAATCCAGAAACTAGTTGAAAGGCACCTGAATGCTCGGTAAAAGTGAAATTATTCATCAAACTTGGTAGGGAGATTCAGAACACCCCCAACAGAATTCCTACTCCCAACATAGTGCCAAGAAATCCTCCAATTCCCATCTAATCCCCAAGGAGCAAAAGACGTAAGTTGCATGTCTAATGCCCCCACCTTTCCACTGGCTTCTGTCTTGCCAGTCTTGGAAGGCTGACAGCACCAGCATAATCTAGCCACCCGAGGGAGAACAGAGACAGTGGCGTGGACGGATAGTCATCATGTCTCATCAGCACTGAGAGAACAGAGAAAAGATTCACAGCTCTTTCCTGGGCAAAGAAATCATTCGTGCACAAACTTCTATGGAGGCTACCCAAAGGAATGACTTCTGTCTTGCTGTTCTTAGAGTGCTGATGAGATCTAGAAAAACCTAGCTGTCTGTGGGGGAAGTGAGAATAGAAACAGAGATTTAGGCAAGCAGTTGCCATAGCCCTCCCTCCTGGCTTAGCACAGAACAAGTGGACAATAAACCCCAGCTCCCAACTTCTCTCTGGGGAACAAGATAGTCCACAGCTTCAATGCCCAAACTTTTCTGGGGGCTGCCCAAAGGGGGAGGGGTTTTGGCCTTGCCTTTCACAGGGCACTGATGAAACCTGCCAAATCTAGTGAGAATAGAGACAGAGGTACAAGTTGCCACAGCCCCTGCCCAGCTCAGCACAGAGCATGGGGGGAAAACTTCAGATCCCAGCTTACCCCTAGGGAGGGAAAGAGTTGGATCCAACTTTTCAGGATGCCTGATGAACCATTTCAGTCTCACTTGCTTTAGTGCAGGGGTCCTCAAACTACGGCCCGCGGGCCACATGCAAATACAAATATTGTATTTGTTCCCGTTTTGTTTTTTTCCTTCAAAATAAGATATGTGCAGTGTGCATAGGAATTTGTTCAGTTTTTTTTTTAAACTACAGTCCGGCCCTCCAACGGTCTGAGGGACAGTGAACTGGCCCCCTGTTTAAAAAGTTTGAGGACCCCTGCTTTAGTGCATTTAGGGAATCCAGCATACCCTAGACACCAGAGAACTGCAAAGAATAAAGGAAGCGCGTTGGATTAACATGAGGTTTGAGAGGCTATCAGAAATCTCTGGCTGGCTGATGGTGGGAGACTTTTAATATATGAGGCTAGTTTGTCTAACAGAAAGTTAGACTCTGTCTAACACACAGTCACCAACACAGAGAGTTAATGAATATGAAAAAAACAAGCAAGTATGTTCCAAACAAAGGAAAGAAATCTCCAGAAACAAACTCCAATGAAACAGAGATACATGATTTACCAGACGGGTAATTCAAAATAACCATCAGAAAGATACTACCTAAGGTCAGGAGAACAATGGATGAACAAAGTGAATTTTCAACAAAGAGATAGAAAATTTTAAAAAGTTACAAACAGAAATCATGGAGGTAAAGATAATTATCTCGAGTTCAACAACAGACTAGATCACGCGTAAAAAAAGGATGCGCAAACTCTAAGAAAGGTCATTTGAAATCACTAAATCTTAAGAGTGAATCAAGTTTAAGGGACCAACAAGCAGACTAATATACACATAGAAGAGAGAAATGACCAGAAAGCTTATTCAAAGAAATAATGACTGAAAACAGAAATGAACATCCAAATCAAAGCCCCCTAAAAGGAACTCAAATCCACACTGAGAGAAATTATAAACTGTCAAAAGTAAAAGCAAAGAGAATATTTTGAAAACAGAATAAAAAGGCAACTTGTCATCAGGGAACCCTCATAAAACTGTAAGTGGATTTCTGAGCAGAAACCTTGCAGGCCAGAGAGGAGTGAAATGATATATTCAAAGTGCTAAAAGAAAAAAGCTGCCAAACAAGAATATTACTACATCTGGCAAAAATGTCCTTCAAAAATAAAAGATAGTCTTTCCTAAACAAACAAAAACTGAGGTAGTTTATCACCACTAGACCTACTTACCAGAAATGCTAAAGGGGGTTCTTTATGTTGACATGAAAGGTCACTAAACAGCAATACAATAGCATAAACAAGTATAAAAGTGGTTGGTATAGGTCACTAGGTAGACCAATAATAGAATATTGTAATACTGTAATGGTTAGGTCACAATACAAGTCTTAACAAATTTCAGAAGATTGAGATCATATCAACTATCTTTTCTGACCACAATGGAATGCTACTTGAAGCCAACAGCAAAAGAAAAACTAGAAAATTCACAAACATGTGGAAATTAAACATGCTCTTGAACAACAAAGGGATCAAAGAAGAAATCAAAAGGAAACTTAGAAATTATCTTGAAATACAGACTAAAATGCAATATACCAAAATCTATGGGATGCAGCAAAAGCAGTACTAAGAAGGAAGCTTATAGTGGTAAACGCCTACATTTAAAAAGATCTCAAAACACCTGATTTTATACCTCAAGGAACTAGAAAAAGAACGAGTCCAAAGTTAAATAAAACTAAAGTAGAAATAAGTAAATAGAGAATACTAAAACAATATAGAAATAACAAAACAGTCGGTTTTTAAAAAGATAAACAAAATTGAGGAATCTTCAGCTAGACTTGAGGCAGGATAGTCAGATGTTAGGGGATATTTGTTGGGAAAAGGGAAACTGTGGCAAATGGTTAGACAAACAAAGCCAAACAAGTCAAGCAATTTGCAACCAGATAGTAAATCATAAGCGCTTATCTTCCCTAACCAAGGTACCCTGAAAACAAATAGTTTACACCTCTCCTCCCCAACCAAAGAGTTAATAGCTTAAATCACCCTGGTCAGGGAGATAGAAAATAGAGGCCCAATTAGAGCATTACTGTCAGCCAAATGCAAAGACCAATGGAGTCCAGGGAGTAAGTAACAAAAAACTCAATGAGTCAAACAAACCCAAGATAGAGGCAAAGCTGACCAGAAATGACCCTAGTCTCTCTATGGTGTGGTTCAGTTGGTTGGGTGTTGTTTTGTACAACAAAACAAAAGGTGGCGGGGCATGTAAGGGAGGCAACTTAATGATGTTTCTCTCATTGATGTTTCTCTCTTTCTCCCTCCTACCCTTTGTCTCTCTTCCCCTCCCCCTTCCTCTCTCTCAAATCAATAAACATATCCTCAGGTAAGGATAAAAAAAAAACCAATAAATACCAAAATCTGAGTGGCTTAAAACAACCAAAATTTATATTGTCCCAGTTTGGAGACAAGAAGTCCAAAATCAAAGTATCAGCAGGGCCAGGACAGCTCTATGGGAAAATTCTTCCTTGCTTTGTGTAGCTTCTTGAAGTACTGATACATGCCACAACATGGATGAATCTTAAAGCATTAGGCTAAGTGAAAAAAAGCCAGACACAAAAGGCCACATATTGTATGATTTTGTTTATATGAAATCTCCAGAATAGGCAAATTATAGACAGAGTGGGGCAAAAGTAGTTTATATGGAACATAATATAGTAATTAATAAATAATACAGTAAATCCTAAAGATCATTTGTTATAGTACAGTTTCAATATTTTAAGTCTCAGGATCACATAATTTAAAATACTATAAAACAGAGGTGAAGGAATTAAGACAAAAAACCTCACAGACAAGAGTCTAATGATTACCAGAGAGAAAGGGGGTGGGGGTAGAAGAGGATAAATGAGAGGGATAAATGGTGATGGAAGGAGACCTGATTTGAGGTGGTGAACACACAATACAATATTCAGATGATGTATTATAGAATTTGTACACCTGAAACCTATTTAATTTTATTAACCAACTAGAGGCCTGATGCACAAAATTCGTGCAAGGGTCTCGGCCCTCGCAGCCCCAGCTTCATCCAGAAGGTCGTCCGGAAAGTCGTTCTGCTGTTTGGTCTAATTAGCATATTAGTTCTTTATTATATAGAATGTCACCCCAATAAATTCAATTAAAATACTATAAAACAAAACTCCCAACTGCTTCTTTGAAATAATTTATTCAAAAGCTCCTACTTAAGATAACAGTAATATATCACTTCCTGCTATATATAGCTTAGTCATTGATGACAAGAACTGCAGAACATTCTGGAAGGACAGGGCTTGGACCAAGGCCAACCATTATATAGGGGAAAAGGGCAGCAGACCAATTGGAAGTGGGCATACAGGACTTACTGGAGTGATGGAAATGTCCTGAATCTTGATGGGAATAGTGGTTAGACAAGTATATACACTTTCCCAGCAAACAAAAGCCCAGGTCCAGAGAGCTTCACGTGGGAGTTTTACCAAACATTCAAAGAAGAACTAACACCTATACTCCTCAAACTATTCCAAAAAATTCAAGAGGAAGGAACACTACCAAACTCTTTTTAAGGGGCTAGCATTATCCTAATTCCAAAACCAATTAAGACACTACAAAGAAAAAGAATTACAGGCTAATATCCTGATGAACATAGATGCTAAAATCCTCAACAAAATATTAGCAAATTGGACCCAGCAAAATATTACAAAAAAAATCATACACCATGACCAAGTGGTATGTATTCCAGGGATGCAAGGCTAGTACAATATTCACAAATCAATAAACGTGATACATCACATACACAAATTGAAAGATAAAAATCACATGACCATATTAATAAATGCAGAAAAAGCATTTGACGAAGTCCGACACCCATTTCTGATAAAAACTCTCAGCAAAGTGGGAATTGAGGGAGCAAATCTCAACATAATAAAGGCCATATATGACAAACCTACAGTGAACATCATACTTAATGGGTAAAACCATTTCCCCTAAAAACAGGAACAAGAAAGGGATGTCCACTTTCACCACTCTTATTCAACACTAGAGGCCGGGTGCACAAATTCGTGCACGGGTGGGATCTGGCCAGCCCACCCCAATTGGGGCCGATCGGGATGGGCTGGCCAGGGGGAGAGGCTGCGGGCAGTTGGCGGGCCGGCCCTACCCCTGGTTGAACTCCCAGTTGAACTCTCAGTTGAACTCCCAGTTGAGGGAACAATTTGCATATTAGCCTTTTATTATATAGGATAGTACTAGAAGTCCTAGCCACAGCGATCAGACAAGAAGAAGAAATTAAAGGCATCCAAATTGGAAAGGAGGAAGTAAAACTCATTATTTGCAGATGACATGATATTGAACATAAAAAACCGTAAAGACTCCACCAAAAACACTACTAGATTTAATATATGAATTTGGCAATGTAGCAGGATACAAAATCAACACCCAAAAATCGATGGCATTTTTATACACTAACTAGAGGCCTGGTGCACAACTTCATGCACCACTGGGGTCCCTAAGTCTGGCCTGCAGGATCAGGCCAAAACTGGCTCTCCGACATCCCTCAAGGGGTCCCAGATTGCCAGAGGGCACAGGCCAGGCCGAGGGACCCTACTGGTCCACGATCGGGGTCGGGGGGACGGGGAGGACAGGAGAGGTTGGCCAGCTGGGGAGGGACTGCAGGAAGGCTCCAGTGCATGTCCAGCCCATCTTGCTCAGTCCAAATCAGCTGAACCTCAGCAGCAAGCTAACCTACCACTCAGAGTGTCTGGCCCCTGGTGGTCAGTGTACATCATAGCGACTGGTCAACCGGTTGACTCTGCCCCCAGGTGGTCAGTGCACATCATAGCAAGTGGTTGAGCGGCCTTACATATCATTAGCATATTATGCTTTGATTAGTTGAACGGACAACCTGATGACCGGACACTTAACATATTAGGTTTTTATTATACAGGATAGTGAAATCTTAGAAAGAGAAAGTAAACAAGCAATCCCATTTACCATTTCAACAAAAAAATTACAATACTTAGGAATAAACTTAACCAAGGAGGCAAAAGATGTGTACTCGAAAAATTACAGGACGTTGAAAAAAGTGATAGAGGAAGACATAAACAAGTGGAAGACTATATTGTGTTCATGGATTGTAGAATCAGCATCATTAAAATGTCAATGCTACCCAAGGCAATCTGCAGATTCAATGAAATACCTATTAAAATACCAACAGCATATTTCACAGATCTAGAACAAATACTCCAAAAATTTATATGGAACCCAACAAAGACCCCAAATAGCCACAGCAATCTTGAGGGGGGAAAAACAAAGTTGGAGGAATCATAATACCAGATTTCAAGTTATACCACAGAGTCACCATAATCAAAACAGCCTGGTACTGGCACAAGAACAGGCATATAGATCAATGGAATAGAACAGAGACCCCAGAAATCAACCCAAGCCATTAATATTTAATGGTGTTGGGAAACTTAGACAGATAAGCATTTCAGTTCAGTGCTATGTATGTACACAATTGGACATAATTAGAGGTGGAAATTTCTACACACAAATTCTATATAGAGCTGAAGGTAAATAATCTCTATAATTTTTCTCAATTTCCTACCATATAGTTAAATGTCAACTCTGGGTCAGAAGACAACATACCTCAACATCATGATATTAATAATGCAGACTCTAAGTATTACTATATGGCTCACAGTCTTCACTATTACATATTATTTACATGGTATATAAAGAAAAATACATTAATAGGCTTCAGAAAGAGTTTTGTAAAAACTGGGTACTTTTTAAAGTGGACTTAAAAGTTTATTTAACAGAGTCTGTTAACTGAAAAATTAACTTAGAGAAGATTACCTAATTTTCATATTCCAGAAAAATAATAAACATTTTAAAATATACTAAATAGTACACATTATTCTAGTTTGAAATATACATCCATGTTGAAAGAATTTTCTTCTTCCTATATATACTCTTCCCAATGCAGTTTCATAAGTTTTCCCTAATTCAACACAATAACGGTAAAACCCAGACTGAACCTACCTTAAAGCCTCATTTTCCTCATTTATAAAATGAAAAGGAAATGTATATAATGGGAAGAAAACCATTCCAGTTCACAGTATCCTTTCATTTAAAGGACATCTATAATAATAAAAGCGTAATACGCAAATCAACCGAACAGCAGAACGACTGTTTGGACAACCTTCTGGATGACCATGATATGACATGCACTGGCACCAGGCCAGCCAAGGCAGGTGCAACGTGATTGGTCGGGGGGGGGGGCCTCCGCCATCGCCCCACGATGGGAGGACCAGGCCACCCGGCTGGCGGCACTGCAGCGGGTGGGGGGACCTCCCTCTGTGGGGCAATCAATCTGAGGGCCCTGTGATTGATCGCCCCACAGAGGGAGGCCCAGGCCACTGGCCAGTGACGCTGTGGCGGTGTGCAGGGCCGGCCAGTGATCGCCCTGCAGAGGGAGGCCCAGGTCAGCCAAGCAATCGTACCCCACGCTTGTCGCCCACAGAGGGAGGCAACCGGTGGCAGGGGAAGGGGAAGCAGCACCGCACAGATGGCAAGCAGTGGCAGCGGCGGGGGCGGGCCAGCTGCCGGCAGCCAGGGGAAGGAAAGCCCTGATCACCAGCCAGGCCTAGGGACCCTACCCAAGGGGTCCCAGATTTCAAGAGGACACAGGCTGGGCTAAGGGATTACCCCTCCCCCCGCACGAATTTCGTGCACCAGGCCTCTAGTATATACTAAAAGGTTCTGAGTATTGTCCTTGGAATTTAGTGAGCATTTCTTAAACAATCTTTCATGTGAATATAACTGTTTGAATATGTTTTTTAAAGTCAGCTGTTGCTAAGATATCTTTCAAACAGATTTTTTTTTCAAGTTGTATCATTCCTACTTCATATGAGAAACTAGAGGCCCGGTGCACAAAAATTTGTGCACTGGGGGGGGTGTCCCTCAGCCTGGCCTGTGCCCTCTTGCAGTCTGGGACCCCTCGGGGGATGACCACCTGCTGGCTTAGGCCCGCTCCCCAGGGGATTGGGCCTAAGCTGGCAATCAGACATCCCTCTGGCAGCCCGGGAGCCCTCAGGGGATGTCCACTTGCCAGTGGGGAGCAGGCCTAAGCTGCAGTTAGATATCCTTAGCACTGCTGAGGAGGCAGGAGAGGCTCCCACCAGCACCGCTGTACTGGCAGCCGGCAGCCTGGCTTATGGCTGAGCAGAGCTCCCCCTGTGGGAGCACACTGACC
>NW_005355385.1:470832-473011 GCF_000412655.1 Myotis brandtii | reverse complement strand
GGGGGTCCCCACTGGGGTGCCTGGCCAACCTGGGTGAGGGGCTGATGGCTGTTTGCAGCTGGTCACACCCCCTTTAGGGTGGGGGGTCCCCACTGGGGTGCCTGGCCAGTCTGGGTGAGGGGCTGAGGGCCGTTTTCAGGCCGGCCAAGCCCCCCGGGACCCAAGCTCCAGCCTCTCCCTTTTTTCTTTTTCTTTTATTCTGGAATTTATTTACCTTCTATAATTGAAAATTTTTAGTCTTGAGTGGAGCTCAGAGCCGGCCAGGGCAGGCAGGAAGCTTGGCTTCCTCCATCGCCAGGGGCCAACCAAGCCTCCTGCTTGCTCCAGCTCCATGGCTGCCGGCCACCATCTTGGTTGGGTTAATTTGCACATAGTTGCTCTGATGGGCGTGGCTTAAGGTGTAGCGAAGGTACGGTCAATTTGCATATTTGCATTTTATTAGTGTAGATAGCACAGTACAACCTCCACAAAATAAGCTTTAGCATCAAATGTGGATTAGTATCTCAGCTCTGCCACTTACTAAATAATTTCTCCTATCATAAAATTATTTAAGTCTCACTTTTCCTATTCGGAAATAGAATTAAGACCAAACTCCAGCCCTAACCGGTTTGGCTCAGTGGATAGAGCGTCGGCCTGCGGACTGAAGGGTCCCAGGTTCGTTTCTGGTCAAGGGCATGTACCTTGGTTGCGGGCACATCCCCAGTAGGGGGTGTGCAGGAGGCAGCTTATTGATGTTTCTCTCTCATTGATGTTTCTAACTCTCTATCCCTCTCCCTTCTTCTCTGTAAAAAATCAATAAAGATTAAAAAAAAGACCAAACTCCAAAAGTTACTGTAAGAAGTACATTAAATAAGATATATGATTGATAGTGAACAAAAATTTTATCATCCTTATGCTTCAAAAACAAGTGATACTGCAGATGTAAAGGAAGTGATAGCAATCATAGCAATGGCAAACAAATGAGACCTAACAACTATTAAATATTGTACTATAAATAGCCAAACTGCAAACATACTGTCTCCTTACTACCTACCCTCCACACAACACACACACAAAGGAACCAAACAGCTCAGTCTCCCCAAGGACAAGACAGCAGCCATTACATCAAAAACTGAATAGGCTTGAAGAGATAACTAAGAAGTATTTCTTCTAAATGTATGACTGAGAATTATGACACCAATAACTAATTTGATCAGTTTTAATCCACTAAGACAGGAAAACATAAAATTGCCAGCAAAAGTCAAATTGCAACAGCAGTGTAGAAGTTGGTAAGTACTCTCCCCAAAAAACAAACTTAAAACTAAACAAAGTCAAAACAAATATTTATAATATTTGGAAATTGACCAAAGGCAAACAACAAGTTAAAATCCTTTTGTTCATGAAAAACTGCTGAACTTTAGGTAAGAACAGTGGGAATAAGTGGTATTCTTGTTGGGACTGTGCTCATCCCCTCCCCAAAGCTTGGCAAACAGCAGAGCCATAAGGATGGACCTGTTAGTGAAAAAATAGCAGCTTTGCTGCTAGAGGTGGGCTGCTTTGATATGGAGCAGAGGGCAATACCCTAACATTGTCAGTTAAAATAGGAACTCCCTAGAAAACAAGCAGTCCTGCTAACAAAAGGTTGCAGACCCCATTTGGGCAAGGAGCATATCCCTCAACCAGCTAGAAATTTGTCATACATCCCTGGTGCACTGGGAGACAATACTTACCAACAGGAAAAACCCTGAAGGACCCAAGCTCTCCACTCATTCCTGTCTGACAGGGAGACTGTGTACATGCAAAGATAAGACAAAGAAAGGCCAAGCTCGCCACACATCACTGGCTCACTGGGAGACTGTTCACAAGGAAATCCCAGAAGGGTCAGTAGGAAGTAAAAGCTGGAACAGACATACCAACGTCCTGAATTTTGCATGTACTCTCCAACCCACGAAGCAATCAACAGAGAATGGATGCCTTACAAGCTTAAGATATTTCAAAAAAAAAAACAACAAAAGAAAAAAAACAAAACAACCTGTAAACACTCACTATGTAAACACAGAGGCAACCCCTAGGAAGCCATGATAAAAATAAAATAAACAGACATGTCACTCAGTGGTTGCATGTAGCAGAGAAGATAGATTTTGTAGATTAACTCCATGTAAGTTACTAGGAAATACTTAAAAAAAAAAAAGCAGCAGCA
>NW_005355385.1:461774-470770 GCF_000412655.1 Myotis brandtii | reverse complement strand
AATAAAATAGACTTAGGAGCTGTTATAATAAATTATCTAAAATGGCCAATTATCGAAAATCTTGCCATCCCAATATCGATGGGCACAGGCCACTTCCAGTGTAGCCAAGGCGGCTAACACTACTACTAACCTGTTGCAGCTACTGCCTCTAGTGCAGTGATGGCGAACCTATGACACACACGCGTGTCAGAGGTGACACGCGAACTCATTTTTTTGGTTGATTTTTCTTTGTTAAATGGCATTTAAATATATAAAATAAATATCAAAAATATAAATCTTTGTTTTACTATGGTGGCAAATATCAAAAAATTTCTATATGTGACACGGTACCAGAGTTAAGTTAGGGTTTTTCAAAATGCTGACACGCCGAGCTCAAAAGGTTCGCCATCACTGCTCTAGAGCTTGGTGGATCAAGAATTCACACTGCCATGAAGAGTGACAAGGAAATTGTTGGCATGCTTCTAGGATTTGATGACTGTTGAAATCACAACAGAAGGAAGAGAATTACTAAATTAGACCAGATTTTGCTAAAAGGAAATAATATAACAATGCTGGTTCCTGGAGAAGGACCTGAACTATGAATGGATTTCCCTTGACTTAAGCTACATTCTGTTTTGCCTTATATGATAAAAAATATATAAACCTTTCAATGTCTGTCTGGATCTGTGAAACTAAGTTTCCCATTTAAGGGGAATGCTTTTGTAAATGCCATTGTTATAAGTTAATCATGACTATCTTGGAAAAGAGAAGTTTGCTCTTTGAAGACTAAAATAAAGGTAGTTTTGGTTTAAAAAAACCTAAAAATAAATAAAATGCCCAATTATCAATCAAAAATTAAAAGAAAATACGAAACTAGAAAGTGTAACCCAGACGGAAGGAAAAAGAAACTATCTCTGAGTAGGCCCAGAATAGCAGATGAATTCAAAACAATTACAGGTATGATAATATACTACAGAAACAAAGGAAAGTATGTTTAAAGAATCAAAGGAAAATATGATAATACCTCAACATGCGGGGAATTTCAAAAAAGAAAGAAATTAAAAAAAGAACTAATTCTAGAGTTTAATACCTGGAATGGAAACTTCATTATATAGGCTCCACTGCATATTTGAGATGGCAAAAGAATCCAAAAGCATGAAAATAGTTCAAAAAAGTTATCCATTCTAAAAAAAAAAAAAAAAAAAAAACAGAGAAAGGACAGAAGTGGAGAGAGATCTGTGAAACATGCAAGTGCACCAACATATGTATAATGGGGCTTCAGGAGACAACATTAGATAAAAATATATTTGAAGAAATAATGATTGCAAATGTCCCAAGTTTGATGAAAGACTTATTAAGCCCCAGCTTCAGAATGCTTGACAAAACCTAAGTGGGATCAACATTTACATACATACACCATACACAAACCACTGAAAGCCAACCATCAGAAAATGTTGCAAGAGCAAAAGTAAAATGCCTGATCACACACAAGAGAACAAAAAATATAATTAATGGATGATTTGTTATCAGAAACAATGAAGGTCAGAAAGCAATAACATGTCATATTTAAATGCTGAAATAGAAAAACTGTCAAACATGAATTCTGTATCCAACAAAACTATTCTTCAAAACTGTAGGCAGAGCAAACATTCCTAGGTAGAGAGATTAGGATTTGTTGCTAGCAAACCTGCCTAACAAGATATACTAAAAGAAATCCCTCAGAAAAAAAAATGAAAATGACATCAAATGGTATGCAGAAAAGTGTTAATGAAACAGGCCTGAGACTGCTATACTAAAAAGGGTCTGTCTGGCAGTTTTCCTAAAAAGCTAAACATAATTTACCATATGACCTAGCAGTTCCATTCCTAGATATCTCCCCACAATAAATGGTAATATATATCCACACAGATTGTAAACAAATGTTTATATAGCAGCATTACTCATGATGGTCCCAAGTTAGAAACAATCCAAATACCCATCAACTGGTGAATGGATTTAAAACTGTGATCTATTCATACGATGGAATAATACTCAGCAATAAAAAGAAATACCACAAAAGCATTATGCTAAATAAAAGCCAGACACAAAAGACCACATATTATATGATTATATTACATGAAATTTCTAAAAAAGTCAAATCCAAAGGGACAAAAAGCAGGCCAGTCAATGGTTTCCGGGATTGGAATGGGAGCAGAGTATGAATGCAAATGGGGATAATGCTTTTTGGATTATTATAAATGTTCTTAAACTAGACTGTGATGATGGTAGCACAACTCTGTAAGTTTACTCAAAATTACTGTGCACTTATATATTCATAAACCTCAATAAAGCTGTTAGACAATTAAATCACAGCAAATCCTATTGTAAAACCACAATATAGCCAAAATTTCATATGTAAATTTATGTATGATTTATGATTGAAATAAAAAATCACTTTGGGAAACACGTAGGTTTATAATGGCAACTCAAAGAAAAATAATTATTATAATGACCTTAAAAGAAAAATAAGATACCTTGACTCCAACCAATTAATGCTTGCTGGTCAATAAAAAAAAAACTTTAAGTAACTTGTAGCAAGTCTGAATTCCAGAATATTTAAAAATATTTTTAAATTGTAAATTTATTTTTTCTAATTTCATAAAGCGAATAAATGCTTTATTTAGCAATACGTGAGATGCTTTAACACAGCATTTCCTATACCAGCATTTTAGGTGACATACAAACACTGTATTAAATATTTAATAATATAGTGAGAAAATACTTTTTTCAATTCCCTTTTTAACCCTTTTAATTTAGATAAGGAGGAAATCTGTATAAAGTGCTAGTTTACTTGTAAACCTTTCTCATGTATCTGCTAATTGCCCTTTTTAAGAAAAGGGCAAGAGCCTTTTAACAGTGGTTCTCAACCTTCCTAATGCCACGACCCTTTAACACAGTTCCTCATGTTGTGGTGACCCCCAACCATAAAATTATTTTCGTTGCTACTTCATAATTGTAATTTTGCTACTGTTATGAATCGTAATGTAAATATCTGATATGCAGGATGTATTTTCATTGTTCGCGACACACAGGTTGAGAACCGCTGCCAGGAAGCAATTTTCCTAACATTGTTTTCATTGTATGCCCCTCAAACAGTAACCCTCTACTCATACAAGTGGTGCTAGCTTTCCATTTTGCAGTAATGATATAAATTGATGTATTTTGAAAGATAATCTCAAGTTTAAGAGTTAGATTGTATATGTACTATGAGAACAGGACAAAAATCATGAATGAGGCATGTGAAGGACCTAAATTCAGGAAACTGCTTCCTATGATGTAAGGCACCAAGTGCACAGAAAACTCAGAATGTATGTTTACCTATAATAAGGATCATGTCAATGATTCAAAAGCACCTAAAGATGAGTGAAATACCTTTATTTGTTTATGCTGCTTTTTTGTGTGTCTTTCTTTTTCCATAGAATATCCTATATAATCCTATATAATAAAAGTCTAATATGCAAACTGTCCCCTCGACGGGGAGTTCGACCAGGGGGCGGGGCAAGCCGAATCAGATCACATAATTACCATTTCTTTTTTGTGGTGAGAACATTAAGATCTATGTCCTTAGCAACTTTCAAGTATATAATACAGTACTATTAACTATAAATCACAATGTTGTGCATTAGATCCCCAGAACTTACTCATATTACAGGTGGAAGTTTGTACTCCCTGACCAACATCCCTTTTCCCCAACTCACCCAGCCCCTGGTAACCACCATTCTAACCTCTGTTTCAATGACTTCAGCTTTTTTAGATTCCACATATAAGTGATATCATGTAGTATTTGTCTTTGTCTGACTTATTTCACTTAGCATAATGCTCTCAAGGTCCATCCATGTTGTTATAAATGGCAAGACGTCTTTCTTTCTAGAGGCTGAATAATATTCCATTGTGTATATATATACATCTTTATCCATTCATCCAATGACAGATATTTAGGTTTCCATATCTTGGCTATTGTAAATAACATAAACTACTTTTCTAATATAATGTGGACTATGTGTAAAAAATAGTACTTAATTCACCTGCACTGATATAATCCTCTTTAAAGAAGTTTTTCTAAATTTAAACTGAAATTTACCATACCATATTTTTAAAATTACACATCAACACTTAAAAATCTTCCAATTATTAAACCTTCAAAAAATTCTACGCTACACATAGGGCAGATATCCTGAATTCATTTATTTATTTTACAAATACTTATTAAGCACTTTTTATGCAAGGCATTATTAATAATACAAAATAAGATCATTTCTGCCCTCCAGACAGTTATAATCTAGATAGAGAAATAAAGCATGTGGTAAACTTACAATACAGTTTATCAAAAAATGTACATTCTGGTTATGATAAATAAAGAATGACTCATATAGAAAGCAGAATTTCAACAGAAGCTAAAGGATGAATAATATGCTGATAGGCAGAGATGGTGCAAGAAAGCATTCCAACAGGGGAGTGTCTCTGATATCAAACTAAGTAGAGTTTGAACTTCATTCTTTAACCAACACTGAACCCTAATAGACTTCCAAACAGTGGTTCATAAGGAAGGCTCTCTGAAGGCAGTAAGAGAATAGATGTGGAAGAGTAAGAAATAGGAGAGTTGGGAAACCATGGGACAAATTAAATGTCCTTCCTGAGGTCACACGATTAACCAGATACCTGATCCTACAACTTGCTTCTCTGAACACCTAACTCACTATTTTCTATTATTAGCATACACCAAGGAGAACAAGATTCTAATTAGAGTTACTCAAGACACATAATTTACTTCATAAGCTAATTTTATTAGTAATCTTCACAGTGATAACTCACAAATTTTCATTTACTATTATATTAACACACTAATATCTTTGGATAAAATGTTTTGCTACATAAGAGCATGCCCCTTCATCCCTTTCATACTGGTATATAGCCCATTTAGGCTTTCTTTCCCAGGAGGTGTTCAAGAATACTGCTTAGGCTAATATATATATTTGACACAATCAATGTCCTGAAAATTGAGATAAGACTAATTTAGAATTAGAGCATTCTAAGGTATCATTTTGTGATTCACATTTACATATGCAGACTTCCATATTAACAGTTAAATGTATATTATAGGAATAATTCTAGTATCTCTGGTACAATACAAAACAATTCATTTCACAAAACACTCATGTCAGTCATGAATCATAATGTGTTTTAAACAGCAGCTTCATCCTCAAAGCTGACGCAAGTCCTTTTACAATATCCTTGGCAGAAATACATCATCAGTAGTTCCATAAAGTCACATCTCTACCACCCCAATTTAACATATACATACCAAATCTTTTTTGAGCACCCTTTTTAGGGGTTCCAAAATATCTAAATGATCCTTGTTGTAAACTCTTGAGTAGTGTTTAGAACTCCTAAGTAGAATCACAAAGTATAAAAACCAAATTTATATAAAGTTACACTGAAAACAAGTTACACCCTCACACTAAAAATGAAATGAAAAAGCAAAGTATCTACAGAAACTCTTGTTCATTAACACATCTAAATAGCAATATACTATATTTCTCAAATTTGGAGTCTGGAAAGAATTTTGAAGAGATATGACTCTATAACACTGGGATTCCATTAGATACTTAGGCTATATAATCTATAATAATAAAAGTGTAATATGCTAATTAGACCAGACGTCCTTCCGGATGACCTTCCGGACAAAGCCGGTGCCAGCAGTCGGGGGGGGGAAGGAAAGCCTACTCTTGCACGAATTTCGTGCATCGGGACTCTAGTAGTAGTTATAAGGAATAAGTAAAAGTTCACTAGAAAATCCATGAAATGTACAGAAGTTATTCTTAGTGATTTCACTTTGTTTCCACAGTTTAATGACTAATCAACCTTTTATACATAATTCTTTTGGATATTAAAAAAGCCAGCTTAGGCCCAGCCTGGTGTGGCTCAGCACTTGAGTACTGACCCAGGAACCAAGAGGTCACGGGGTCAATTCCCGGTCAGGGCACATGCCCAGCTAGTAGGGCTCAATCCCCAGTAGGTGGTGTGCAGAAGGCAGCTGATGAATGATATTTTTCTCTATCCCTCTCCCTTCCTCTCTCTCTAAAAATCAATAAATATATATATGTACATATATATTTTTTAAAAAAACAGTTTAGACTATAAATGCATGTTTCTTCCACAAAGCTATTTTTCTTTTTAAAAAAGATACATCCTCCTAAGTGAGTTTAACTTACTAAGACCCAAATTTGAAGTAAGCAAATTGTATATCCTCTCATCTCTTTGATGTCTCTCTCCTTGTCTCCAAAAGCCCTCAAGCAGCTTTTAAAACCTCAACTATTCCTCAAAACCCTTTAGATCTTCAAAATTCACTTTATTCTATAAAAGTATTTGCATATACAACCTCTCCAAAATCAAAGCTTTCATGTTCTCACGCATACACACTATTTTACACCAATTCACTCTAAATTATGTGGGACTGATAGCTCCTCAATTTAGCTAGAGGTGTCTTCATGTTTTAAAAAAGCTGGTTAACCTAAATTTATTTTAACATACACAGTTTCAGTAAGTTTAGACATTTAAAAACCAAAATAAAAACTTTGATTTAGTGGGGGAGGGGGGGAAGCATATCTCAAGAAAAGGAGGCTGGAAACTGGAGTCTGGCACCTGTTCTCCATTCACCCAGTTATAGGCACCTGTTCCTCATTCACCCAGTTATATCATTAAAGACCTTAAAATCATCTGGTCCAATACTTCATTTTTAAAGGAAAAAGCTGATGCCAAAGAGCAAGACTAACCACTCATAAACCTACAGTACTTTGTGGTCTCTCCCCCACCCCCAAGGTATTCTTGCATTTCATTTTACCTTATACTTCTGAACCCATGGCTTCCCTACAATCTAACTTTTTATACACAGGACCTTAATGGTGGTGGCCCCAGGACTTCTGTAGAAAGTAGCTATCTGTATGTAGGGTAGGAGTTTGAATGAAAGGAATATGAGTAAGTACTTTTAAATTCTAGACTGTCTTAGATATACATAGTATTTACATGGTAACTCCAAAAGCAAACACACACACACACACACACACACACACACACACACACAGATATTCTCAATATTCACAAAACTGAGGCATATTTTTGTTTCTTTTACAGAGGATTAAAGTAACTTACAGGCTTCTGGTCTATTCATCCCTCATATTAAGTTGTATTCTGCCTAAAAATAAGTTAAGTCTGTCTTTTTAGAGATAAGGGAAGCTAAATATTAGTCTTTTAAAACGTGTTACATTAGCCCTAACCTGTTTGGCTCAGTGGATAGAGCGTCGGCCTGCGGACTGAAAGGTCCCAGGTTCGATTCGGGTTCAAGGGCATGTACCTTGGTTGTGGGCACATCCCCAATAGGAGGTGTGTAGGAGGCAGCTGATCCATGTTTCTCTCTCATCGATGGTTCTAACTCTCTATCCCTCTCACTTCCTCTCTGTAAAATATCAATAAAATATATTTTAAAAAAATAAAACGTATTACATTAGAGTGAAATTAACCACTAAACCAGCGGTTCTCAACCTGTGGGTCGCGACCCCTTTGGGGGTCGAACGACTCTTTCACAGGGGTCGCCTAAGACCATCGGAAAACACATATATAATTACATATTGTTTTTGGGATTAATCACTATGCTTTAATTATGTTCAATTTGTAACAATGAAATTGGGGGTCACCACAAAATGAGGAACTGTATTAAAGGGTCACGGCATTAGGAAGGTTGAGAACCACTGCACTAAACTTAGAAAACAACTGAAACAATTTAAAATTCAAGGTATAATTATTTTTTCATGTATTTAAAATAATAATTAGATACACCCAAATAAAAATTTTATTTAACTGGCATACACAATGTAAATGAATTAGTATATCATTTAAGAACCAAATGATATACAATATATATATTCAAAAATGCAACAAGCAACAGACAGAAGTCATGTTGTCGTATTTATAACAGCCTATTTTGTTTTAATATATATATTTAGAAATTAAATCAGCCAAAACTTAATGGTAAAAATCTGATTTACAGTCTAGCTACGATAGTTATATAAAGGAGATACAGAAATGTCTAAATCTCATCATCACTTTTACTAGGGTTGTGTGTGAGGATAGCCAAAGACCTTGTAGGCATTCAAATGGCTAAACACAGAAAGCTGGGGGTTTTAACTAATTTAACTAAAACCAGTATTTCACATAGATCTAATAAAGCCAAGGTCACAACCTACTTCCAGATGGTCAAGCAACCTCTGAAGAGAGAAAAACTTCACTCGGACATCGATTAGTACTGCCTTCTTTAAAAAAAGAAATAGAACAACACTTTTATACCCTATTCTGTAGCTTTGTAGACAGCTCTCAAAAAAATATAGAGTGTATCCCATCCACTATTTACTTTTGCAACTTTTTCTTTTATCTACTCGGTAATTAGATACAAGGAAGAAGAAAAAAACAACCCACAGGATTCCCAGAAAGCAAGAACAGAACTCAGTTTCATGCTCTACCCAAATCTTATTCCTTCCAGGTGTGACTACCTCGGCGCAGCGCTGACAGACTAGAGCTCTAGTTCTGCTTCTGTAACTTCTCTCCCTCCGCACGATCCTCTACCCAAGAGTCCAAGAGCAGCAAAGAAAAGGACTAGCCTCGAAGGGGGGAGATGCTGGGGAGAAGCGAGGAGCTGTAGAACCCAGCCTTTAGGGGGGGAAATGGAAAACTCTGGCGGAGCTGTCGTTGCTGGAAGTAAGTTGTCAGAGGCCTGTGAAGTCTGGCACCGGGGACGCAGCCCAACAGGCTTTCCCTGACTCCAAACCAACGGCCTTCAGACAGGAGGGTTGGGGACCGGCAGCGGCCGTATTTCTCACGGTGGAAAGTTTAATAAACAATCTGCTCCGGGGAAGGGGGAGGGCAAGTCGGGGCTCAGCCACGGGAGCGCGCGGGGTCTGCCCGGTGCAGGGCGGTCGGTCCGACGC
>NW_005355385.1:459686-460797 GCF_000412655.1 Myotis brandtii | reverse complement strand
GGGGGGGACAGAAGAGGGGGAGGAGGGAGACGGGTCACGTGACCATCCCTTCCTGCGTTCCCACGCCGGGTTCCTGGCCGCGACCTCAGTGCCGGGCTGCTGGGTCCTGGGCCCCGTGGTCCCTCCTTGTGTGCCAGGGTCTGCGGTGAAAATTGGTGGGGAGGTTCCTGCCCTCATGGAGTTGACAGCCTAGAGGGAGCCTTGATTCAATCCGTAAATAACCGACGACGCAAGTGCCGGGAGTCCTGTCCTCTGTCCTTCAGGAGTCTGAATCTAGTATATATTTTTTAGTTCAGTTTGCATTCATCTGTCCTTTTACCACGCATAATGTGAGACAAGGCGAGGCTGCCTGGGGCATGTACCCGAGAAGACTTGGCTTTCGTTTTAGAGCTGGAAGAGACTTTAGACATTATGCAGTTCAGTGTTTTAACTTCCGGACCTCAGGGATCACCTCAACTGTTTCTTTTAAAGCAGTGGTTCTCAACCTTGGCTGCACATTCGAATCACCTGGGAATCTTTTTAAAATCCTGATTTCTGGGGCCCCCAAACAAAGAAACAGAATTTCCGGCGGATGAGGCCCAGAAATCAGGATTTTAAAAAGATTCCCAGGTGATTCTAATGTGCAGCCAAGGTTGAGAACCACTGTTTTAAAGCATTTTAGACTCACCGATTACCTGTGAATAGGAGGATAGCACGAGTGAGGGATAGAGTGTGGAGTGGGAGGAGAGGGGGGGGTCTAGAATAAAAGACTTGTTTCTCATTGTTTACCTTTTTAGTACATTTTGAATTTTTCCATATGTGTATATTACTTTTCAATTAAAAACACTTGCATTAGCCCAGGTTGAAAACAAGAGGTTAACTCGAATAAAAAGTGGCAACATAAACAACAAAAAACGTCAGTAACTTAATCCCTATCAGAGGTAGCATTGTAGCTAGTATTCATAACAAAATATTTAACTTTACATAATTCTCCTAAACATTCGCCGCATTCCTCAGAACGTCATCAGAGAACCAGCTTCCTCAAATCAAAGTTGAAACTGTTTCACCACTCGCGGGCCTCTTGTGGTCAGACTGCGAGACTGTGTCTCCTTCCTGGTGGTCCTCCCAGCCC
>NW_005355385.1:440925-459464 GCF_000412655.1 Myotis brandtii | reverse complement strand
CCCCACCCCCCACCCTCCAAGCCAGCACAGCAGCCTGGACTATAGTAAGAATAGTAAACAATGAAAATAATTGTCAAATGAAATATTGGATGAAACCCTGATCCAGCGGAACTACACCATTAGGCAAATAAAGAAGCCCAGAGAGGTTTCTCGACTTGCCAATATAAAATTGTACAATAACAGTTGCATCATACTTTCTTCTAACTTACTCAGATTCATTTATGCACTTGGCAGAAAGAGAGGGGACGTGAACATAAGTTACATTGCAGCAATTCCACTGGCAATTTTACTGAGACTGTATCTGTCTCAGCTCTTGGTCAGAGGGTCTTTGTTCTCAGACTCCTCAGTGTGAGCATCTTTCTGCACTCGTGCAGTTCAAGGAACTTCTGAGTAACTTGTTGCAGTCAGTTTTAACTTCACTTGTTTTGATGACTTTAGCATTTAATTCATCTGCCACACTCCTTTGTAACAGTTAAGGTTTACAAAATATTTTCAAATGCATGACTTGATTTAGTTCCACAGTAAATCTTCAAGATAGGTGTGATGTCACCCTCAATTTCTTAATGAGGAAACAGGGCCAGAGTGGTAGAAGAGCCTCAGGTCACAGGGGTGGAAAAGAACTTGTCTTCCTTCTACAGACCCGGTGATTTTTAGACTGGATTGAACTGACTTGTGGTCGTTGCTTCTTTCAGTGAGAGGGAGAGGGGGAGATTCTCTGGATCTTTCTCCCTGAGCAGGGGTGGCGGGGGAGGGGTGTGAGTAAAATATCTGACTCTTCACAACCCTTTACTTAAGAGTTCCCCCATTGTGATGGAAACCTTATGGACTGTATTTTTCAACTTTTAAGTATCATTCCAATCTATATATATAAAAGGCTTAGTGTCTGTCTGACCAGTAGCTATGATGCATACTGACCACCAGGGGGCAGACACTCAACACAGGAGCTGCCATGATGCGCACTGGCCATTTAAAAGGAAATGGCACCATGGACCCGGCGCTGACAAACCAACACTCGGCTTCCCCAAGTGGGACACAGGCCCCGCCACCACCCTGGAGCAACATCCTGCCAAATCGCAGCCAACGCTGCCAAGAACCCATAGCACAAAATGCAGCCCACAGCCCAGCCCAGCCCAGAAACGGTGGCTGTGGGCGCCGGGTAGTGACGTCATGTAGCAATGCCGAGCTTCCTCTCCCTAGTGACTAGCCTCCTTGGAGTTTCTTCAGCCCAGGAAAATGACTTGCTTTATACCCAGGTGGAAACATTTTACACTTTAACCAAATGTTTGTGAAGCATTTTCACGTGCCTCATCTCATTTGATCCTCACAGAAGTCCTGGAGTAGGTAGATAGGAGACTTGGTAGAATCCTATTTTCTTTTCATTAGCCAGAAAACGGAGATTTAGAAAGTTTAGAAACTTGACCCGACTGGAAAGAAGTAAGAAATGGTGGACCTTGAAAATGACTTCAGGTTTTCACACTGTGCAGAATATAGTCAAACACTGCTGAGTTAAATATTTTACCCTTTGTTCTCCCTGCGTGATCTACAATAATAATCTGCTTCGTGTTGATATTTACTGCTGTGTTGCTGACAATTACCTGAAAGAGAAGTTGGGGTGCTTCACTGGGCTGGAAAAAGTTTAGCTAAATCAGAAAGCAGGTCTAATTAAGTAAGCTTATTCTATATATATAAAAGGCTAAGTTGACTCCAGCATGCGCGATACATATAAAGCTCTCACTGGCGCCAATCCCACACACGTGTTTCCATCTGTCATTGTCAATTGTGAATTTGGTTCACATTTCTACTATAGAGAAAGGGCGAATAGCGATATTAAAATATTTCTTCTAATTTCCTTTCAATGTGCACAAATCCATGCACCGGGACACTAGTGTTCTTTTATAAAATCCATTAGCAGTTCCCATATCCTGGATCTTGCTTCTCCTCCTTCCCCTACCCCATCACTATCACACTCTAGTCAAACTTATTAAACTCTATTCTGAACTAAGACTAAATGGATAAAAGAAAATTAAAATGTGCATGTTTTCATAAACTAACAGGCTTTTTTTTTTTATTACAAGAAATAATTTTGGGCCCAGCTGATGTGGCTCAGTGATTGAGTACCAATCTATGAATCAGGAGGTTGCAGTTGGATTCCAGGTCAGGGTACATGCCCAGGTTTTGACCTGATCCCTAATAGGGAACATGAGGCAGCCGATCAATGGTTATCTCTCATCATTGGTGTTTCTATATCTCTCTCCCTCTCCCTTCCTCTCTGAAATCAAAAATAAGTGGGGAGAAAAAGAAGAAGAAATAATGTTGGTAAGGGTACACAGGAACATGTACATTTATAAACTCTTGGTGAGAATATAATTTGGTGCAATTTTTCTAAAGGGCAGTTAGCATTACATCTAAAAAAAGAGAGATCTTAAAAATATGCATACCCTTGGCCCCAATTATTTTTTGCCTATGATTATTTTCTAAGGAAATAAACACTGATATGTACAGAGCTTTAGCTTTAACAGTGCACCCCACAAAGGTGTAGCTAAAAGGAAATAATCTAAATGTTTACCAAAAGACATTAATTATAGTCCTTCCTTACAATGGAATATTTTGTAAGAATAAAAAATTATCTTGGGAAAGAATATTTAACTATATAGAAGTATTTAACTATATACTCTGAAGTAATGAAAGCAGATTAAAGACAGTATCTAAAATATCCCATGTTCACACACACACACACACACACACACACACACACAAAGTGCTTAGAAAAAAAAAAAAGGAAGAAAATGCTCTATAATATTGGTGCTTACCACTGATTGCAGGTGTTTTTGATGTTCTTTTTTTGTATTTTCCAAATTGTCTGTAATGAAGTCACGACTTCTACAATGAGGAAAAAAAGTTACGTAAAACAGAGTTAAATTGCTCATGACTGAAAATGTCCCAATTGTCCTGCTCTCAGTGGGCCCAGCAGTGCTGGCAAACCATTGGGAGTGATGTTGTAATGTGGCATTTCAGGCACAGTCCCAAGACTGGTGAGGGGAGGGTTCAGAGAAAAGGCACCAAGTCACAAGACTAAAAGTAGGCCCTGTGTCCTTCACACAGTCACAGACTTCTGATGACAGCACAGGACTGGAACCAGAACTTGGTTCTGAGCACACTACTCCCAGTCTTTGGTGACCTCCATAAGAGCTGATGGTAATATTTACTGACGATGATGTTGCTTTAGTTTATGACTCTTCAATATGCTTTTAATATTCAAACTTATTATACTTTCATTATGTGCATCTGATGTATTTGCTTCTGGGTTAGACTATGTATGTGTGTGTGTGTGTGTGTGTGTGTGTGTGTGTGTGTGTATGTGTATGTGTGTGTGGCTACCACACTACCATATATGTTAAGTGACCACTGAAAATGTCCCTGTTCTTCATATATATATGAAGAACATATATATATAAAATTTATTTTAACAAAAATAGTTCATATGTGACTATGCTGGATTCTTTTTTTTAATATATTTTTTATTGATTTCAGAGAGGAAGGGAGAGGGAGAGAGAGAGAGAAACATCCATGATGAGAGAGAATCATGGACCGGCTGCCTCCTGCACGCCCCCTACTGGGGATCGGGCCCACAACTCGGGCATGTGCCCTTGACCGGAATCGAACCTGGGACCCTTCAGTTCACAGGCCGACGCTCTATCTATCCAATGAGCCAAACCAGCTAGGGCTATGCTGGATTCTTGATTATCATTTTTCCCCTTCTGAAGATTGGTAATGAATATTTCAGCTTAAACGATATGATGTCTGTGTTTTGCTTCAAAATAATCTGGGGGTGAGTGGAGAAGTTGGAAATATATATGAAACAAGGTTGGCTATGAGTTGATAATTTTTGAAGCTAAGTGATGGGTTCTTGGGAATTTAGTGTGTTGTTCATGCTCCTTTTTTATATGGTTGAAATTATCAATAATAGAAAGTGTAAACTTTTAAATTAAGAAGAACATCTTAGTCACTCTGGTCATTTGTGACTAACCAGTCTACCTTGTCCACAATCCTCCTTACAGTAAACAGTGTTAACTATAACTTGAAAACTTTTAATTAACCATAAAGGCAGGATGGTTTCTTATTAATAAGCCTCAATGGAAAATAAAGCGAAGAAGCACCCTGTTCCTAATCAAGCAAAATGGGGAAAGAATCATGATTCTTTCTCTTAACTTCAGTCTTTTTAGAAATTAAAACATCGTTGGAAACAGACCTGATTCCATTCAAATTAGCAGCCAACAATAACAATTGTTCTGTTTGACTATGTCTCAATGAGTTTCCAGTATAAAAAAAAATGCTATACCTGAATTTCTGTGTGCATTCTTTATTAAAATAGCAAGAGGAGTTGGAAAGAAAAAATGTTTAACCTTACAATGTGAAGCAGAAAAAAGTTCACCACAATTCTAATCAGATCTTTCTCTCTTCTTCCTCCTTCTCTACCTCTTCCTCCTCCTCCTCCTCCTCCTCCTCCTCGTTCTTCTCCCTCTCTATTTAGACATATATGCCTTCATTAATTTGGACCAAAATTCATATTCATTGCACTATCCCATTATTTCCTGTATTTATTAATGAGTCAAATTTAGTGCCCAGTTGTAACAAACTATTCTGGCATATAATAGTTTGGGCTTCTGTCTTATTCTCATTCAATTATTCTTACGTAATAATTAACAAGTTCCATGAAATTTTTATCAAACCAAACTGTTATGTTTTGTGTGACAGTCCAAATATTATAAAAGGGCAACATTGTTCTTTTTATTATCTTTTTTTTTACAATTTATATTCTTCTAATGTGGTAAACACAAAACAAAATTTACCACCTCAACCATTTTTAAATGTACAGTTCAATAGCATAAGTATATCCACATTGTTGTGAAACAGATCATAAGAACTTTTTTTTCTTGCAAAACTGAAACTCTGTATACATTAAACAATAACTTCTCTTTTCCCTCTCCCCACCATTCTACTTTCTGTTTCTGTGAATTTGACTACTTCAGATGCCTCAGACAAGTGGAACCATACAGAATTTGTCTTTTCGTGACTGGCTTTCTCACTTAGTATATATATGACATTTGATTATCCATTCATCCAGTGGTGGCTACTTGGGTAGCTTCTACATTTTGGCTATTGTGAATGAAGCTGCTATGAACATTGCTGTACAAATAACTATTCAAGTTCCTGCTTTCAGTTCTTTTTGGGTAAATACCCAGAGGTGGGATTGCTGGATTATATGGTAGTTCTATTTTTAATTTTTTAGGAACCTCCATACTGTTCTCCATAGAAGTTGCACCATTTTATAATCTTACCAGTAGCTCACAAAGGTTCCAATTTCTCCATATCCTCACCAACACCTGTTATTTGCTGTTTTTTTTTTACTAGCCATCTAGATGGATGTAAGATCATATCTATTTTGGTTTTGATTTGCATAACTGTGATTATTAGTGATGCTGAACATTTTTTCACATACTTGGTCATTTATATATCTTTTAAAAAATCTTTATTGTTGAAAGTATTACAAATGTACCCTTTTTGCCCCCTTTACCTCTTCTAGCTCGCCCTTGCCCTCACCCCAGGCCTTCACAATCCTATTGTCTGTGTCCATGGTGTATATCATTTTTGAAGAAATGCAATGTCTCATCAGCAGGTGTACACCAAAAGATAAAGTTCAAGGGCAAAACTTTGAGTTTAAGTTTTGGATTATATAATTTTATATTATCCATCAATTATGAACATAGTTTATCTTTATGCTGAAAGGATTGCAAGAATCTTACAAGTATGACCTCTTAGTCAGAATGGACCTTAAATATTATATAGTCCAATTTCCAGACCCAACAGAAATATAAGTGAATTTCATAGTATGAATTTATATGTATTTCATAGAAATAATTTATAAAACCACTAAAGGATTAATATAAAAGGAACATATCTATCAAATTGAATACTCAATAAACTTGATTATAAGTACCTGAAAAGATATATGGAAAAGTGGCTGCATATTTTTTTAAGAAAAGATTAGAGGGATAGCCAGCAATAGATTTATAATAGTCATTGCTAAAAAGTACAATTATTGAATGGTTAAAAAAATTTTTATTCTTAGCATTTTCTTTTATATATTTTTTTTTATTGATTCCCCCCACTCCTTTTTCTAATAGAGAGAAGGAGGGAGAGGGAGAGAGAGGGAGAAACACCAATGCGAGGGAAACATTAACCGGCTACCTACTGGGGATGGAGCCTGCAACCTGGGCATGTGCCCTGGCGGGGAATCGAACCAGTGACTTCTTGGTGTGTGGGACGATGCTCAACCAGCTGAGCCACATGGGCCAGGGCCATTCTTAGCATTTTCTAATTTTTAATTTTATAATCAGAAAATAGTAAATGCTATTTTTAAAAATTATATTAATTGAGATTAGTTTTCTCAAAGTGTGGTCCACTCATCGCCTACATCAGAATTACCTGGCTGTACATTTAAAATGCAGATTTCTTAGCCAAGTCCCAGGTTACCTTAATCAAAATTTCTTGACAGTACGGTCCCAAGAATTAGCTTTTTAAACAAATACCCAGATGACTTCTCATGCATATTAATAAGGTCCATAAAGAGTTGATTAAGATTAAATAAGCTAAAGTACCCCCTCTCAGTGCTGTCTTTATATTCAGGCTAGAATTTTTCTACTAAATCTCCCAATTCTCCTACCAGCATGTAAACAAGTCAGAAAGTCCACTGGATTTCTAAGAAATGTGGGCATGACTCCTCCTCCAGCAATTCTAGATTTTCCTGATTTCCTGATAAAAGAGCTATCTGAAGGATAGAACAACCCTGCTATAGAGACCCGATGAGATCAAATGGTTGAAAGGATCTTAGGTCATTCAATAGCAACATCATGATTGAGCCCATGCTGATGGGCTTCCCTGGTCCATGCTGATCACCTTCATATGGCCCTACTAGCCCTCCAAGGGGTCCTCAAACTTTTTAAACAGGGGGCCAGTTCACTGTCCCTCAGACCATTGGAGGGCCGGACTATAGTTTAAAAAAAAACAACTATGAACAAATTCCTATGCACACTGCACATATCTTATTTTGAAGTAAAAAAACAAAACGGGAACAAATACAATATTTGTATTTGCATGTGGCCTGCGGGCCGTAGTTTGAGGACCCCTGCAAGCTACTCCTAACAGTTCCTCATCTGTAAAGTGAATATGGTGATAATACTCATCTTTTCAGATTTTTCTTTTGTGTTTTTTTTTGGTTTTGTTTTTTTAATGCTGGAAACCAAGAGCTCAGAGTAAATCCATGCCCTTAGCAGTATGTTTTGGATTAGCCATGAAGAACTTCCTGATGATTGGTGCTGTGACACAAATCATCAGCATCTATGTGCTAGCTACTACTTTAAGCACTTGACTTAACACGTACCCTCTAAACAATTACACGAGGTAGTTATTATTATCTCTATTTCTACAAATGAAGAAAGTGAGGCTTAGAGAGGCTCAAGGTTTACAGAGTTAGGAAGTGATGGTCAAAACTTAAACCAAGAACCTCACCACTTAAAAAACTTCACTATACTGCCTCTTTTCATAAACTTACTTTCCCACTAACTAAATATACACAATACTTCTGGTTTCTTAACTACCTTTTCTTAATTCTTAAGAACTTTTTTCTTACCCAAACTTTCATGCAGAAAAATTAATGAATGAAATCAGGATTTCCACATTCACCTGGAGAATAACATTCGTTGTGTCTTAAGCAAAAATGAAAATAATAGCCCTAACTCGTTTGGCTCGTGGATAGAGCATCAGCCTTCAGACTTAAGGGTCCCGGGTTTGATTCCAGTCAAGGGCACCTGGCCGAGTTTCGGGCTGATCCCCAGTGTGGGGGGGTAGGGGTAGGGGGGCGTCCAGGAGGCAGCCAATCAGTGGTTCTATCTCATCATTGATGTTTCTATCTCTCTCCCCCTCTCCCTTCCTCTCTGAAATAAATAAAAATATATTTTTTAAAATGAAAATAATAATGTATGGACAAGATCATGTAAATTCTTGAAAATAAGCAGTAGAAACATATCACCCATGTATGATGTTGAAGGTTATAAATGAATCAAGGAATTAACCTCTAAGCACGACGGATAGTATTTTTTTAAAAAATATATTTTATTGATTCTTTACAGAGAAGAAGGGAGAGGGACAGAGAGTTAGAAACATTGATGAGAGAGATTGATCAGCCGCCTCCCGCACGCTCCCCACCGGGGATGCGCCCGCAACAAGGGCACATGCCCTTAACTGGAATCGAACCCGGGACCCTTGAGTCCGCAGGCCGACGCTCCATCCACTGAGCCAAACCGGTTCGGCAGTATTTTAACATTATCCTTCAAACAATATGTGATTCACCAAATGAAGAATCTCTCCCTACCCAAGTCACTCCCTAAAAACACCCATGTGTAAGAGCGCAGGCTCTTACTTTCCTTCAAAGATCTCGAGAACTTGATTGTGTTCTTGCCTCGTGCTGCCTTGCCTGTTGCTTCCCATCAGAGGGAAAGCTTCTGCAGGACCCTGAGGAATGGAACATAGTATCCCCACTTCTCCCCTCAATCTACCCTTCCCCAATCCCAAGCAAGCACATTGTTTCCAGAGGCTGTCTTAGGACTCCTCTGTGGAAAGGACAAGAAAATTGACAGGGATGGCAAGAGGTCCTTCCATGTTTTTACCTTGACCAGTCTGGAGCAAACAGATGGGTTTATATAAAGGGGTGTGTGGATTACAAAAGGAAGTTGGCCATTGCCTGTGTATACTTTGTTGAAAAGTCTGTGTTCTTCATGGTCAAGCAGATAAAAATCAGTTTACCTGTTAAAAAGCAGTACGGAGAGGGAACGCAGAGGTGGGGTGATAAGAGACCAACCAAAGGACTTGTATGTATGTATATAAGCATTACCAATGGACATGGCCCCGGGGGGGCGGGGGCAGGGGGAGCATGTGCTGGGCGGTGAGAGTGGCCAGGGAGGGGTCGATGGGGGAAAAAGGAGACATGTGTAATACTTGAAACAATAAAGCATACAAAAATTTAAAAAGCAGTAAGGTATTATTCAGCTCTGTAACCCAACCAAATCTCTGGTGGAAATATTGTTTGAAATGTGGCAAGCACACTGGGATGCTTCAAGACTCAAGGAATGCAGAATGTGTGCTGCGATCCTCTGAAAATTATCTCGAAATATCCTACTACTGCTCATACAGTTCCCTCTTGTGGCTAGAAGAAACATCTACTTAAGGTTTTATCATCTTATCTACAGGACATTTCTAAGTTTGTTAATCATGAAAGCACTCATAACAATACCCCCAAGCAAAAGTTTTAAAACGAACTTATTCAGGCCATATAATACATTTTTAAAATGTCTAGTTTCAGGCGAAACTTAATTCAGGTACAAATTTGAATATATTTATTCAAAGACAGCCAAGGAATTAAAATGTGTGAATGCAAGTGTGTTAATACTTTACGATGCCATTAACCTCACAAACTTACTTTCTCACTAACTAACTCTACACAATCAAACAAAGCAAGAGTTTCCCAAAGCCCATTTTAGTCCCTGAAAATACATTTGGCACCACTGGAAGTCCAGTTAATAAAAAAAGACCATGGAGTCACAAGTTGAGAAACTATCCTTTAAGTGTAATAAACTTGGCAAACGAGCTCAATTCAGTTTCAGTTACACGGCACATACATTATTATGTTCAGACTATGTAGGTAAGTTATAAGTCCTCCAGAATTAGACACTGTGCACTTGTCTTTCATTTACTCATTATTACTTCCTCAATGCTCTACTGAGAACATGTTGGCATTCATTACTAATGGTTGTATTTCCTGGTTTCTTTTTTTAAAATATATTTTTATTGATTTCAGAGAGGAAGGGAGAGGGAGAGATAGAAACATCAATGACGAGAGAGAATCATTAATCGGCTGCCTCCTGCACGCCCCCTACAGGGGATCAAGTCAACATGTGCCCTGACCAGGAATGGAACTGTGACCCCCTGGTTCATAGGTTGACGGTCAACCACTGAGCCACCGTGGTGGGGTGTCTTATTTCTTATTAAATGTTGGACAAACATAAATAAAGAATGGAGCAAAAGAGAACTTCTGATAAAAGCTCCACCCAACTGAGCTGTCAAAGAAACACTCAGTGGGTCAAAATTCAATAATCCTCCAAAACCTTTCTCTCCTGTCTCACCAAGACACCTCACCTTCGAGAACAGGGGCCCATCTATGAGAGGCTGTGTCCCACAGATGCAACCCCGGGCTCTCCCTTCCAGCAACGCAGCACCTCCTCCACCTGGGTGCTCCTCCTTTAAAGACCCACCTTTCCTTTAATCTTTGTCTTCACTTTAGTTCCCCAAGAAGCCGACCTTGAGACAAGAATACACCAACAGATAGTTTATTTTGGTGGTGACCTCAGGAAATGCCATCAGGGATGTAATAGAAGGGAGGGAGGACGGCCAATAAAGGCAGTGTTTTCAAGCATGTTGGCACTGTGGATAACAGGTGCTCAGTCCCTCTGGGGAATGCTGGGAATCAGTGTAGAACCCATGTCTCTTAGTTATTCTGCCTGAGAATCGAGGGAACTGGAGATTTATACAGGGGTGGGCAAACGTAGGTTTGCAGTCTTGAGAACATGAAACAGTTTATTTTTGTATTATTATTTATTAATTATGGTATTATTTTTTCACGTTACAATGGTAAACCTACGTTTGCCCACCCCTGTACACCAACTCTAATCAATTATTAGTTAAGGGCTGCTCTGGGAGGCATTAAGTCTCCACACACCCAGCCTCCATGCTCACAGTTGGACCTCTAGCCACTAGAGAAAGCCATTGCAAGGTGATGCCGCTGCTGGCTGTTGGTAAAGCCCTGAGGAGACATGGGCAGGGCCCCAACGGCACCTGCTCCACGGGTGTCTGAGATTTCAATCTGGAACACTGAGACCCATTATCAAATGCCAGGGCTCACAGAATAGGGGTGAAGAAAGGTTCTGGAGTCAGACTGATTGTTTCCAAAATCTGGGTTCTTCTCCAAGCTTCAAATTCCACAACGGATTGTTGTGGGGATTGAATAATGTAATTCATGTAAAAGTATCCAGTATTGTTTGCAACTGGCACATAGTACACATTCCTTCAAATTCAAGTTATTAATATTATTACTAACACCCGATGACCTTACAGAGACCTAAAACCAAACAGAACCTTAAAATGTTCTGCTTGCCCCAGCCATTTGGCTTCAGTGGATAGAGCGTCGGCCCACAGACTGAAGGGTCCCAGGTTTGCTTTCAGTCAAGGGTACCTACCTCGGATGCAGGCTCCATCCCGGCCCTGGTCAGGGTGTGTGCAGGAGGCAACCAATCTATGTATCTTTCTTGCATCGATGTTTCTCTCTCTGTTTCTCCCCCTCCCTTCTACTCTCTACAAAATAAAAAAATAAATAATGGAAAAATATCCCGGGTGAGGATTAACTAAAAAAAAAAAAAAAAAAAAAAAAGTACTGTTTGACCAGGCTGCCCAGCAGAGACCCAAAAGTTCCAGTCTTGCTACTGGTACGGTGTGTACACTGGCACCAGTGAGCAGAACTGATGAAATCTCTGGGACTCTGTCCAACTCGTCTTAAAGACATGGCCAGACCCCTGAATTATCCTCAGCGGGAGGGAATTGTCTCCAGATGAGTGGGGCTCAATAGCAGAGTAGATACATCTCCAACAAAAGTAGGTTCTAGGCAAGCTCACCTCAGGGTCCAGCTTACCTTCTCCACACTATTTTCTTCCCCAGCTACTCAGACAGTGTTTAATTCTTATGTTACGAGAAAAAGGAAGGGAGGGGAGAACTAGTGCTTATCCCTCTCCACAGCAAGTTCTAACACAAAAATGTAACTTCCCTTTCAATAAGCAAGTATTTTTGGAATTCCGTAGTTCAGATGAAATTACATGGTTCACATGTTCAAAGCATTTTTTCCCCAAACTGTTTTTCCTCCACGGTGTGAAGACCAGACTTTTGGAAAGACTCAAACTTTCATTACAGTTCAGCCGTACAGGATATAAAAGCAGGGTGGGTCCTGTTTAGGTTTTTCTTTGTTACTAAACATTAATAGCAAGAACAGATTTGGGAAGTGGTGCAGAGGGCATGGGGATCCCTTTAAGCCACATAAAGACATCAAACAAAAGGAAACTTAGAGAAAGGTGATACTATTTTCCAGAAATCAGAAAATGCTATTTTTTCAGATCTCTAAGATAATAAATATGTAGTTTATTTCAGTACAATGCAGTATTTTTCTAAATCACTTCCTGATAATGAAGATTATAATTCAAATTGCAAAATTTTAAAAAATGTTTAGCTACGAATACTTACAGACCCTTGATTAAAAAATGTGCCCTTAATTAAAATGAACACACATCCTTCAGAATTGGTACAGATTAGAGAGGAAAAGCTGGGTCTTATATCCCCCTTGATTCATCACCCCCTTGTGCTGGGGCGGAGGACACAGCTCTCTTTCAATGTTGGCCTTAGCCAGGCCTGGTTTGATCCTAAGAGGACTTCCTAATAAACCTCCTGTTCCCTAATCTCTGCCTCAGAATCAGCTTCCCTGAGAACCCAATTTGTGGCAGGTACCCACAGCCCAGCAACACATATCTAGACACCTGAAACCCTCAAGTCTAAACCCAAAAGAGTAGAGAAAGTCAAAGCAGATTATTACTGTCTCTATGTGAAACTGTCTTGTGTTCAGTTAATTGGTAGTTTTAATTATCACTTTCAGGAGGAAATTTACCTATCTTTTTTAAAAATAGGTAATATTTTAAAAATATATTTTTTATTGATTTCAGAGAGGAAGGGAGAGGGATAGAGAGACAGAAACATCAATGAGAGAGAATCATCGATAGACTGCTTCCTGTACGTCCCCCACTGGGGATCCAGCTCGCAACTTGGGCATATGCCCTGACTGGGCATCGAACTGTGACCTTCTGGTTCATAGGTGGACACTCAACCCCTGAGCCATGTCGGCCGGGCCTCTCTTTCTTTTAAGTCACTTCAACAGATTAAAAATGGAAATGCCTTATGACCCAGTGATTTGATTCCAGTTCTGGGAATATATCTGAAGAAACCCAAAAACACTAATTAGAAAGAATATATGCACCCCTATGTTCATTGCAGCATTATTTACAGTAGCCAGGATTTGGAAGCAGCTCAAGTATCCATCAGTAGATGAGTGGATAAAAAAAAAGCGCCCTAACCGGTTTGGCTCAGCAGATAGAGTGTTGGCCTGCGGACTGAGGGGCCCAGGTTCGATTCGGGTCAAGGGCATGTACCTTGGTTGCGGGCACATCCCCAGTAGGGAGTGTGCAGGAGGCAGCTGATCGATGTTTCTCTCTCATCGATGTTTCTAACTCTCTATCCCTCTTCCTTCCTCTCTGTAAAAAACCAATAAAAATATATTAAAAAAAAAAAGCTGTGGGATATTTACACAATGGAATACTACTCAGCTGTAAAAGTGAAGGAAGTCTTACCATTTGGGACAGCATGGATGGACCTGGAGAGGATTATGCTAAGTGAAATAAGCCAGTCAGAGAAAGACAAGTACCATATGATTTCACTCATATATGGAATCTAAAGAACAAAATAAACAAAATAGACTCAAATAGAGAACAGCTGTCTGAGGGGGCAGGGGTTGCAGGGCTGGCTGAAAAAGGTGAAGAAATTATGCAAACACAAAACAAAATAAAACACACAACAAACTCACAGATACAGACAACGGTATGGTGGTTACTGTAAGGAAAGAGTGGGGGAGGTAGAAGAAGGTATAGGGGGAATAAATGGTGATGAAAGAAAACTTGACTTGGGATAGTGAACACACAATACAACATACAGATGCTATAGAATTGTACACCTGAAACCTATATAATTTTATTAAACAATGCCACTCCAATAAATTCAATAAAAAGGAAAAAACAAATAAGTAAATAAATAAAAAAGAACAAAAAAGCATCTCTGAATAATAACCATACCAGAGCATCACCCAATAAGCACAATGTTTATAAAAATGTGGGTGGTGGAGAATTTTGTTGTAAACTATCTTTAAAAATAGAGTAAAAGTAAAGTAGCAAAAAAAGAATTGAAATGAAAGAAGTGCCAATACTTCTCACTTTGTAAAAAATACATTTCTGAAAAATTGGGCTGAGTCATATTTTAAAGTCAATATTGGAAGTCACCATTTAAACATTTTTATGACAAACTGTTTTGCAGGGGGAAAAATTGCAAATTTAAATCACCGCCTTTCAATTTGCTATTTTATAAAACTAGATTTTTCACTCACTGAACTGATTTAAACTAAAGTATTTGTTTTTCAAAATCTAACACCACAGCAAAACATCAAATACAAAATTGCATTAAGCTCTAATTAATTACTCTTGGCCCAAGGTTTTTAGATACAGAGGGAGAAAAAGTCACTTCTAGTTACATGTTACTATCATATTCTGGAGGAAATTAGCCAAACTCTTTCCCAGTACTGGAACTTTATTATTTCTCAAAATAAATCCATTAACAAAGACTTGTCATTCTCTCCCTTAAATAATTTTAATACTAATACTTTGTTTTGGTAATGGATTTAAAATTCATCCTGGATGGGTAGCCAAAAATAGAGAAATAAAGGTTAGGAACTTACTTATTCTGTTCTGCCAAAGAGTGGTTACTCCCCCTAGCTTAGGAGGCATAGAGTAAGCATGGATAATTTCATACTAGATTTGGATAGAGATTGAGAGCTTGGTCTTAGCTCAAAGCAAGCAGTTCACATTTAGATAAAATGAAAATTTGGATACAATGCCCAAATTTACATAAGATTATATTATAACTAGAGGCCCGGTGCATGAAATTCATGCATGGGGGAGGGTGTACCTCAGCCCAGCCTGCACCCTCTACAATCTGGGACATCCCTCCCACAATCTGGGACCGCTGGCTCCTAACAGCTCGCCTGACTGCCTGCCTGATTGCCCCTAACCACTTCTGCCTGCCAGCCTGATCGCCACCTAACTGCCCCTCTGCCGGCCTGATCGTCCCCACTGCCCTCCCCTGCTGGCCTGGTCACCCTGGTGGAAGCTGTGTGGAGCAGCAGCTGGGACCCACCCCCAAGCAGGGCTGAGGGAACTCCGGCAGTAGGCACACAGAGCAGCTGGCCCCGTTCCCGCTATGCACGCTGCCATCTTGTGACGGCATTATGGTGTGAAGGTTAATTTGCACATTACCTCTTTATTATATAGGCTGATTCAGGAGGAAATCAGTCCAAAAATCACATCTATTATCCTTTGGATAATAAAAGTGCAAGTTGATCTGTTATTGCAAAGCTACCTAAGCCTACTTATGAGACATCATCAAAGGCAATAGTCACAAGTACATAGGTCAGGAATGTCCCTTGGAGAGGTGGAATAACATGTACCCAGATCCAAAATACCAACATGGACTCTCTTGAGAAGAGTGTCAGATGCATAAGTATCTTTCTTTAAAACGGCTCGTAGGTTACAGATCACTTCACTGCTCTAGGCCTCTTAGACTTCTCATGTGAAAAGGCAGGAGGCATTGTGCTCCCAATACAGAAGGTGGAAGTGAGGGAATGGCATATTTCCTTACACTGAGGAGGTCTGTGCAGTCCCACAGTTCCTCCACCTCCTTGCAATCTTTTGCTTCAGCCTTTCCAGCTCTTGGGTCAGATGTGTTTAAGTTTAACTCCATGAATGGCACCAAAGTTTAGTAGTGCTGAGAGACTCATGCAGATTCCAGTCCATCCTTGTGGGTTCTAGTGTGTCCTTGCCTTCCTGACGTCACATCCTGACTGTCTGTCCTGGGGACTTGAACTCCAGCACTAGACAGAAGAACACCAGCCTCACACAGACAGTATAACCAGCCCCCATAGCTGCATACAGCCAAATCCCTCAATAGATCCCTATTGTGTTTGTTTTTCACAGTGGTTCTGCTTCTCTAAACAAACCCTGACTGATACATTTGGGTTGGATTTTTAGGGTTTCAGTTTTTACTATTACAAAAATGCCACTGTGAATGTCCATGTTTGTATTTTCTGGTGCACTTATGCAAGAATTCCTCTACAATGTATACCTAAGAGTACAGATTGCTGCATTATAGGGTATCCACATATTCAACTTTGTAAGATAATGTCAAATTCATTTCAGAGTGATTGTGCCAATTTAACTCACACCAGCATTTAACTTCTTAAGAGTCCTCCTTGATCCAAGTCTTTGCAATTACTTAGTATAGCAATACTTCTTAATTTTAGCCCATCTGAAGAGTATAATATGGTTTCATATTATAATTAAAATTAATATTTATATAATGCTAATGAAAATGGAGAATTTATTTCTAGTCTTCATATTTTCTCTTCTGCAAAATGGATATTCATGCCATTACTCATTTTTCTATTTCAATACTTTTACCTTTTACCTCTTTTCCCCACTTTGTTGTCTGTTACTTCTTGTCTTACAGCACTTGTTAGGAAATCCTGCATAATAGTTAGTAGAAGTAAAAGGGGTCTTTATCTTGTTCCTGATATTTAAGGGTCTGCTTCTCTCTCTCTCTCTCTCTCTCTCTCTCTCTCTTTAAATTACTAGGAGTATGGTTTGCAGCATCTTCTGAGAAGATCATGTTTTTTTTCCCCTTTAATCTGTAATGTAGTCAATTATATTTATATATTTTTTAGTGTTTAACTACCCTTGCATTTCTGGGTAAATCCAACTTGTTTATGACCTATTATCTTTTAAAAGTAAACTCCTGGGGTTTGTTTTATTGGCATTTCATTTGAATTTTATAGCTGTTTTTAAAATTGAGATCGGCCATAATGTTTCTTTATTGTACTGTCTTTGCTTTGTTTTGCTATAAAGGTTATATAGAATGAATTGCATCATAGTCTCATTTTTTTTCTCTCTGAGATAGTTTTAAAGATTGGATTGATTGCTTCCTTAAAAGTATGTAAAAATACCTGAGCTTAGTATTTTCTTTGTGGGAAGACTTCGATGACATTTCTTTAGTAGTAAGTTCTAATAAGTTACACTTTTCAAGGAATTTGTCCATTTAAGTGTTCAAATGATTGACCTAAATTGATACATTTAAAAATACTTTGCCTTATCTTTGATTATGTCCCTTCACTTCTAATGTTGCTTATTTGTGCTTTCTCTCTTTTGCTCAATCTCTGCAGATATTTCTGTATTTATAAAACAGAACTTTTAATTTTCTGCATTCTCTCTTTTGTATCTTTACTTTTTCATGAACTTCTGTGTTTATCTTTATTATCTACTTTTTTATACTTGTTTTTTTCCCTATTGTTCTTTCCCTAATTTCTTAAACTGAACACATAGCTCACTAATTTTCAACCTTTCTTCTTGTCTAAAATAAGCATTTAAATTAACAAGTTTCCCTTAAAGAATCATTTTAACTATCCTATTGATCTGAATCCCATCTCAGACCAATTAAGTGAGGTAGTATTTTTTATTATCATTAAGTTTTTAGTATGTACAATTTTCACTATCATTTCTTCTTTGATACATTAATTATAAAACATATGTAGGTTTCAATATTTTCAAATATATGGGGAATTTTACAAATTTATCTTTGCTATTTTTGCCACCCCAGATCCTATCACTTGTAGTTTGCTTTTCTAGAGTCAGTTGCAAACAGTTGCTTGTGTATCCTTTCAAAAACAGTGAATGCATTTGCAAACATAAATTAATACATATTTATTCTTTTGTTAAAAAAAACACACGAGAGCATTCTATAACATTGTATTGGATCTTTTTTCTATTACCAGTATATCTTAGAATTGTTCTATATCAGCATCTGTAGATATACTGTAATTTTTTGTATTTGCCAACATTCCATTTTATAGATGTACTATAGTTTATTAAACTAGTCCTCTGGTAATGAGACATTTCAGTTATTTCCCATCTTTTGATATTATGAACAATACTGCAACGGGTATATCTGTTACAGGCATTTTTGTCCAAATGTATGATTATATGGGTAGGACAGATTCCTAGGAGTAGAAGAGCTGGGTCAAACAGAATGCATTTTGCCACATATTGCCGGACTGTTCTTAAAGCTGTTACTCCAAGTTACACTCTCATCATACAGCGAGTGCTCATTTTCCTCACAGAAAGAGCAGACATTTTGACTGTTGTCAATTTGATATTAAAAAGAATACCCTACCATTGCATTAACTTTCAATTAAGAAAAGAGATCATGAAAGTTATTTTTAAGACTCTTCAGGGGTTCCGTGGAAGAAGAAACATCTGTGTGGCAGTGAAGGGCGGGGGATTCTTGGAGGAGGCAGCTGTTAAGCGGTGTCTGGAATAGAACTCGCAGCTGAGATGGAGGCAAAGGGCAAGACACAGAGGGTGGGAAAATGTCTTACCTAGTTTGTCTTAAGCGGGTGGAGCACATCGGAGTAGTGAGGAAACACACCTAGTTGGCAGCAAGGAATCTTGAAAGCAGCCAGA